>NW_015507292.1:74061-77912 GCF_001515645.1 Sinocyclocheilus grahami | reverse complement strand
GGTGGTCTACTGCCGGGATCTCGTGGTCCTCTCAGCTGTTGTGGTTCACTCCTGCCCTATTTAACTCTCCCTCTGATCCCTTCCCTCGGCCGAGTATTGTTTAGCGCATATCTCCAGATAGCTACACTACAGAGCCCTCAGTCGTTTCCCTGCCTTAGCTTTAGCCTTAGCCATTTTCTGATCTTCGCCTGGTTTCCTGGATTTCTCCCTTAGTCTTGCCCCTTCGGATTCTGTTTGCCGTTCATCGCCCTTCTCTAGCCCTAGGACTATTCTTGTGTCTTGCCCGCCATATACCTGTTTGCCACTGTTTGACCCTGCCTGTTTTATGACCACGTCTCTGTCTTCTCCAAATAAAAAGCTTGCATATGGATCCGCACGTCTCACGTCTTGTCAGCCCCGTAACAGTGTGTGTGTACTTTCAACACTAAACCTTTACACATATTACCTTAAGTCTTAGAGTGTTTATTACAATTAAAATGTGCTTTATTGTTCTCAGTGGCATCTACGCTAATATTAGACTGTCTCATTCTTATTCCGAGGTCACCGTAGCCACCAGATCCAGTATGTATCCAGATCAGATGGTGGATACGCACCTAGAGATGCCCTCGACAGCCCTGAATGTCAGCGGAGACCAGGACAACTAGATAAGCCCCAGAGACAGATCCCATCCAAAGACCTCGTCACCTAGACGGCCATCTGGACAAGACCACAGGAACCAGACCAGTCCTCTGCACAATCTGACCTGTGTTGCAGCCTGCAATTAAACTGCTGGATTCTTCTGGTAATAATCGATATTACAAAAATAAAACAGCGCAAATATCTGCATCAGATGGTCACTGCAGTCACCCGGATCCAGTACATATCCAGCCCAGATAGCGAATCAGCACCTAGAGAGGACCTCTAAAGCCCAGAATGTCAGCGGAGACCAGGACAACTAGATAAGCCCCAGAGACAGATCCCATCCAAAGACCTCGTCACCTAGACGGCCATCTGGACAAGACCACAGGAACCAGACCAGTCCTCTGCACAATCTGACCTGTGTTGCAGCCTGCAATTAAACTGCTGGATTCTTCTGGTAATAATCGATATTACAAAAATAAAACAGCGCAAATATGACTAAATATGATATTAAAAGTCTAAAAGTCACTCGTTTTTATAAAGTGTCACTGTCCAACAGCGACACCCGCAGGTAAAGTTACAGCGGAGGCTTGCCTCCCTTCGGTCCATTGACTTTCTACAGAGACCCCAAAGCGTGCCGTGACTTTTCTGGAAGCTCAAATTGAGATGAATGGGGGAAAGTCCCATGAGAGGAGGCAATGCCTCCATCCCGCTATAATTGGATATAATCTCGGTCTGAATGAAGAAAATGATGGCGTTATTGACTAATTATAAAGTAAACAACTCTCCCGCTTAGATACCACTACTTTGTGTCATGTCAAAATAGAACTTGAAATGGTCTGAAAATGTGATGACTGCGTCAGTTTTTTTCTGTGGCAGTGTTTACAGAGCTTTTATGACGATGACCCGAAATAAGTTGACTATTAAAAAGAACAGCTGAACACAAATAAAAAATATTGGTAACATTTTACAATAAGGTGCCATTTAATGAGTTAAATAACATGAACAAACAATGAACATTTATTACAGTATTTATTCATCTGTTTACATTAGTTAATACAAATACTGTTGTTCATTGTTAGTTCACAGTGCATAAACTAATGTTAACAAACACAACTTTTGATTTGGATGTGGTTCACCAAGGGGGCTCTCTGTTCCTTCTGCTCTGCCGTGGTGGTCTGTCTGGCTCTGGTGGTCCTGTGCTCTGCCATGGTGGCCCTCTGCTCCGCCGTGGTGGTCTACTGTCTGGCTCTGGTGGTCCTCTGCTCCGCCGTGGTGGTCTACTGTCTGGCTCCGGTGGTCCTCTGATCCCTTCCCTCGGCCGAGTATTGTTTAGCGCATATCTCCAGATAGCTACACTACAGAGCCCTCAGTCGTTTCCCTGCCTTAGCTTTAGCCTTAGCCATTTTCTGATCTTCGCCTGGTTTCCTGGATTTCTCCCTTAGTCTTGCCCCTTCGGATTCTGTTTGCCGTTCATCGACCTACTCTAGCCCTAGGACTATTCTTGTGTCTTGCCCGCCATATACCTGTTTGCCACTGTTTGACCCTGCCTGTTTTATGACCACGTCTCTGTCTTCTCCAAATAAAAAGCTTGCATATGGATCCGCACGTCTCACGTCTTGTCAGCCCCGTAACAGTGTGTGTGTACTTTCAACACTAAACCTTTACACATATTACCTTAAGTCTTAGAGTGTTTATTACAATTAAAATGTGCTTTATTGTTCTCAGTGGCATCTACGCTAATATTAGACTGTCTCATTCTTATTCCGAGGTCACCGTAGCCACCAGATCCAGTATGTATCCAGATCAGATGGTGGATACGCACCTAGAGATGCCCTCGACAGCCCTGAATGTCAGCGGAGACCAGGACAACTAGATAAGCCCCAGAGACAGATCCCATCCAAAGACCTCGTCACCTAGACGGCCATCTGGACAAGACCACAGGAACCAGACCAGTCCTCTGCACAATCTGACCTGTGTTGCAGCCTGCAATTAAACTGCTGGATTCTTCTGGTAATAATCGATATTACAAAAATAAAACAGCGCAAATATGACTAAATATGATATTAAAAGTCTAAAAGTCACTCGTTTTTATAAAGTGTCACTGTCCAACAGCGACACCCGCAGGTAAAGTTACAGCGGAGGCTTGCCTCCCTTCGGTCCATTGACTTTCTACAGAGACCCCAAAGCGTGCCGTGACTTTTCTGGAAGCTCAAATTGAGATGAATGGGGGAAAGTCCCATGAGAGGAGGCAATGCCTCCATCCCGCTATAATTGGATATAATCTCGGTCTGAATGAAGAAAATGATGGCGTTATTGACTAATTATAAAGTAAACAACTCTCCCGCTTAGATACCACTACTTTGTGTCATGTCAAAATAGAACTTGAAATGGTCTGAAAATGTGATGACTGCGTCAGTTTTTTTCTGTGGCAGTGTTTACAGAGCTTTTATGACGATGACCCGAAATAAGTTGACTATTAAAAAGAACAGCTGAACACAAATAAAAAATATTGGTAACATTTTACAATAAGGTGCCATTTAATGAGTTAAATAACATGAACAAACAATGAACATTTATTACAGTATTTATTCATCTGTTTACATTAGTTAATACAAATACTGTTGTTCATTGTTAGTTCACAGTGCATAAACTAATGTTAACAAACACAACTTTTGATTTTAATAATGCATGAGTAAATGTTGAAATTAATATTAACTAAGATTAATAAATGCTGTAGAAGTAGGCTATTGTTTATTCTTAGATGGCTTAGATGGCCATGGATGGCTGTCATCTGCTGGTGTTGGTCCATTGTGTTTTTTGAAAACCAACGTCACTGCACCCGTTTAATACATGCACACCTAGTAAAATTCTTGGCATGTGTGTATGTATGTACTGTATGTATGTACTGTATATATATATATATATATATATATATATATATATGTGTGTATGTATGTATGTGTATATGTGTGTACATATATATATTCTATTTATAAAAAAGAAAAAGAAAAAGGGAGACACATACAAAGGGTAAGTGGGCCATGTGGGTGAGCCAGGTCCCTGGCCTGGGCTGCACTACACGTCTCACCTTTTTAATGCATCACAAATTAGCTGAGACATATACACATCTATACATTAAAAAACATATGTAAATAAATAAATAACAGACATCTGAGACAAGCGTGGCATGCAGGTAGTGGCCATGGATGGCTGGTGTTTTGGAGGATGGG
>NW_015507292.1:50486-72655 GCF_001515645.1 Sinocyclocheilus grahami | reverse complement strand
ATTGTTAGTTCACAGTGCATAAACTAATGTTAACAAACACAACTTTTGATTTTAATAATGCATGAGTAAATGTTGAAATTAATATTAACTAAGATTAATAAATGCTGTAGAAGTAGGCTATTGTTTATTCTTAGATGGCTTAGATGGCCATGGATGGCTGTCATCTGCTGGTGTTGGTCCATTGTGTTTTTTGAAAACCAACGTCACTGCACCCGTTTAATACATGCACACCTAGTAAGTATGTGCTGTTTGTGTATACAATATATATATATATATATATATATATATATATATATATATATATATGTGTGTATGTATGTATGTGTATATGTGTGTACATATATATATTCTATTTATAAAAAAGAAAAAGAAAAAGGGAGACACATACAAAGGGTAAGTGGGCCATGTGGGTGAGCCAGGTCCCTGGCCTGGGCTGCACTACACGTCTCACCTTTTTAATGCATCACAAATTAGCTGAGACATATACACATCTATACATTAAAAAACATATGTAAATAAATAAATAACAGACATCTGAGACAAGCGTGGCATGCAGGTAGTGGCCATGGATGGCTGGTGTTTTGGAGGATGGGGGGAGAGCTTTGGGCCCTGTTGCCCTGCAGCATCTTTCCAAGGCACTCCCGCTGTGGCGTGACATGGGCTTGGGATTAAACTATGATATGTTGTTGCAACGGAGGGATCAGGGACAACCCTAATAATTTAATAAATATTTATTCATTTATAATTTATTACTATTATTAATAATATCATTACTATCACTTGCATCCTTCACTGTCCTCCACCCTTTCCTAATCTTAATGAAATCCTTATTATTATTATTATTATTATTGTTGTTATAGTTATCTTTGTCATCATTATCGCTTACAATACTTGTTGTCTCCACTTGTCTTGTCATTATTATTTATTTATTTTATTTTATTATTTTTTTATTTTTTTAGTTATACTTGTTTATCTGTATATCTGTTATAAATCTTTTAGATACTCAATGATTTGTATGCTTCCTCCCACACACTTACATACAATGACATGCACACACACACACACACACACACACACACACACACACATGCTCACAATCACAAGAATACATATACAGGAGTTATCAGAATGATCTTGAAATGTTAGCTATCTGGATATATGTTTGTTTGTCCAAGTGATTCTGTATTTGGCACTTGTAAATATTGTCACATTCCTTACTTTCATAATAAATTTTTTTTTAAAAAGAATTTATCTCATTGCATGATAAGGGGTGTGAACCTACACTGGTCTCATGGTTCGTTTCGGTTACGATTATCATGTCATCGATTCGATTCAATTCGATATCACAATGCAATGACAATGCACTGCATCTTCAATTTTCAATTTTACTTCACATTTATACCCCCTGCTAGTGATGTGACATTTGAACCGAGGCATCGGAGCTTGTGTCGAGAATAAATGGGCGTGCCAGATGAAGCCTCGATTCGAAGCTTGTGTTGTGTTGTTATTTGTTATAGAAATCACGTGACCAATGACAAACGAAGCTTCACTTTCTGTCCAGTCACGTGCGTGATTCACTTTGAGTGTCGAAATAAAAACTCCTAAAAACATATCTGTTTTGTTTGGCTTACAAATAATTTTCTATTATGGTCTTTGCTTAGTCTTTTATGGGTTTATACTTCGTTTCTCTTGTGTTATTAATATATTGACTTATTTTATTATTAAGGCGTGACCCTGTTTAATTGTGTAGTTGTGCAGATTTTTATATTCTTTTTACTATTTTGAATTTCTGTACAGCACTTTGGTCAGCCGTGTGGCTGTTTTATACGTGCTGTATAAATAAACTGAAACTTGAAAACTTGAAACTTGAAATGTTCGATCCCCCAGATCTTACTCTACGAATATGTTTTAATTCGGACTTATTCAGTTACATCTTAGATACCCAGTCATATAAGTAATATAATGAATACTAATTATTTCAGAAAAATTCAGTATTTGTCATATGCAATTCATATGTGTACATTATTCTTCTATTACATCATATTGATATTCATACTGGTATTCAATTGCACAGTTTAATGGGTAAATTAATTTATCAGAAACAGAAATTCAACAAACACAAACACACACAGTTAGGCTTTTATTTGTGCACGTAACTTGAATCAATCTGTGGAATATGTGATAGATGCCTTGTCCTTCTATGGAGCGTCTTTCATAGGCTTTTGGCTGCTATATTTTTTATGAACCACTTCGAGACACTCAAAGCTTTGAATCTTTTCCCGAAACAGTCAGAGGAAAGCCTCCATGCTTCACAAGGCTTCATTTGCCCATCCCTACCCCCTACATTTTCATTGTGCATGACATGATCTCCAGGTCTTGCTCAGGTTGTTAATAAAAGCGAAATGTGGCCAGATGTCGGCTTTTAAAGTAATTGGAGCATTTTTAATTACTCGCGTCTCGCCTCCCTCCGCCATTAGGCGTGTTCGATTTGAAGCAGCGCTGCACAGGATGAGTGTATGACATCAACCGCGAAAGAAGGATCCGTCTGCTCTCTCATCACTCCCGCGGTACTTGATGTCATACACTAATCATTCTGCACAGCGGCGCTTCAAGCCTAACGCACTTCATGTAGTTGAGCGCGGGGCACAAAGTAACGCGGGGTTATGCCGGGTTCAGACTACACAATATTTTTGTCGGTCACGATAGTCACTGTGTCAGATTACACGATTTTGACTCCTAAAATCTTGTCGTGGCGTGGACAAGAAACATGTCAGACTACACGTTGCTTACTGACCATTCATCGTGTGCTGTCTTTAATGACGCGTGTGATGTCATCGAGAAGGCGGAACTAGCGACTGGCTTCCAAAAACAAGAGTGTAAACATTGCTGAAGCGCTTCCGCTATAGTTCACCAGCATTTTTCTTTCTTTGTTCTGCCTGGTTGTGGTAGCCCCTTGATGACACATCATACGGGCAGGAGCCACAGCTCCACGAACCTTTCCTCCATCTCATAATTCCACCTAGCGGCACCATCATCTCTCTTTCGTTTCACCGTGTTTGAAACCTGTGTATGAAAGAGCTTCTGTGCTGCTATTGGTCAATGTCCAATGTGACAGAACTCGTGGTGGACGACGGAAAAAAAATTGAACATGCTAGTCTTTCTGTCGTGAAGCATCGCAGACGCGGAATCGGTTGTCGTCCACTATGACACACTACACGAGCTGAAACGATGGAATCTTGTGTATCGACGCCCATTGTCATTTACGAATCCCCACGACACCCTACGTCAAGCAAATTGTGGCAAAATCGGGCAAAAATAGTGTAGTGTGAACCGGGCATTAGTTGTAATACATGTGGTTTGAATATTTCCACATAGGCTTTCAAAACAAAATTTATGGTATTTACTAGTTGCCATATCAACACTATATAGAGAAAAAAGAGAGCCAAAATTCAAAAATCTTTTGAAGATATCGCTAAACGTTTATTTTACCATAGTAAAAGTACATTTCTGTCTTAAGTAAATTTTTCACCTCAGTTTTTAGTATTCATTTAAAATTAGGCAAATCTCCTATCTGTTATTTATTAGTTTAGATTTTTTTAATGCTTCGCTAACTAGCAGAAGACACTAACCAATTTTTAATTCCAGTTGCGCAGATGGGGCACGTTGTAACACTGCGTTACAATATGCTATTCTATGACATTAGCAATGTAATTTACACTATTTACTTTAATGAATTTTAATGAGAAACCACGAGGAACAGGTGAATAAAGACTGACAGTCAATGTTTAATGTTCAGAAATTATTATTTCAAGAAATATAAAGCATTTTTGCTCATTTATGTGCTCCGACCCAAGCATGGTTGCAATGTGTTCATTGTTAATTGTTTTTTAATTGTTAAAAAACGCCATTATTTTAATAGTTTTATTTTATTGACAAAATAGTATGGTTATAGTATAGTATGGCTTATATATATTTTTTCATTAGATCAGATAATATTTTAAGCTGTCATATGATCGTGTTACGACGTGCCCCTCAGATGTTACAATGTACCAGTGAGTTCAGTAATGAAAAGCACCATGAAGTGCTCTTGTGAGTTAAATATTTCTTTAATATTCTCCATTTCTGCTTTGTCTTCATTAGTAAGTGGACTGACAGGAGTAACGAGGATGAAAAGATGAACTCCAGGATCACAGAGAGACAAACAGTGGAAAGTCTCCCGCATCACTTCCTCCTCTGAGAGCTGAGTGAGAGCTGGAAGCTCTATTACACTGATCTGCCGTCCATGAATCTTCTCCTCTCTCTTCTGACACACTCTACTCATCTCTTTCTGAGATTTACTTGTTACCCCTCTAAACATTTTAGACACAGAGTTCTTGAGTGTTGGATTATTTCCACACAGCACAATGTTCAGCTTTGCTTTCCCAGTAGTCGTCACTGAAACAATATTTAGAGACAACAGACTCAGTTTAGCTTTGGTACCAAATGTACACTTCCTTAATACCATATTATCTATATATATATATATATTCTTGGAAGGCCTGAGGGTGCAAATAGTTTCATTTTTGGGTGAACCATCTGTTTAATATTCACAAATAAATAAATAAACAAATAGTTAAAAAATTTCAACCAAAACGAAACAGATTAGTAAACAGAATAAACAGAAGTTCAGGTCGCGCAGTAGTGCTCCTCATTTTTTCCCTGTGATTTATTTCTTGTAGAACTATTAAAGGACACAATAATAGTTCATATTATTAGAATTATCATAATCAATGAAGCTCTACACTGCACAATGAATCTCTTATTTACGTCATGTTACACTTTGTTTATTATAATGAGAGACTCCCAAGTGTGCAGAACTGAACAAAACTGTGGCTTGGAGTTGATTCCAACTTAAAAGCTTGGCCACTCAGGAAATCAACAGAAAATGTCAGTGATTGGCTATTGATCAGTGCTGCAAAACACGTTGAAAATAGAAACCTCCAGGGTTCAAACACAAATACACACTGGAGCATTTGGAAAATAAGTTTTGCCAGTATCCTATTTCCAGCTTTAACCAAAGTCCCTTGTCTTTGCTTTAACCCTGTATGGGATATCGTCATTTATAAATGACACTAAGAAAATTGCATTTAAAATACAAAAATATATGTTCAACCAACAAAATTGTATTTTAGTGATGTCAAATGACATCCCCTTCAACCAGTAAAATGAAAATTTATTTATCATGTGCTTCAAATTTTTGGTAACTAAGTAGTAAAGGAGACATTATGTAATGTGGGGTTTTGTTTTGTTTCATGTTCATGTTTTCATGTCTTTTATTTTGTAGTTTGATTCCTGCTGTTAGTGTCATGCTTCCCTTACCTCATGTCTCTCTGCCTTGTGTATGTGTCATGCTCTCATTTGGTTATTGTCTAGTCCTGTGATTCCCTTGTCTGTGTCATGTTCTGATTGGTTGTCTTAGTCATGTGTCTTGTTTCCCATTGGTTTGTTCTTGTCATGTGACCCTCTTGTTTGCTATAAGTAGCCATCATGTTGCCATTGTCTCTCGTGGTGTATTGAAGTTGTAACCCGCTGTCGTTGAGTCTAGTCTGTTTGTGCCTCGTCCAATCTGTTCATGCCTAGTCAAGTCTGTGTATCTTGTTTGGATTTTGGATTTCACCTTGTTTGAATAAAACTGCACTTGAGTTCTCACTACGCTCGCCTTCAGTGGACTGAATTCATTACACATTAGCACATGTTAGGTCACATGCTCTCAAGGCTCCATAGTGAGTTTATTTCAGACTAGAAAATACATATAAATTCAAGTTAGAAAAAATATAATTGTACATCCAAACGTGTTTTATAAAGTTTTTTGTCATTTTTAATGCACTTTTATAAAAACAACAACTCTGAGACCAACAAATCTGAACGTCATGCATAACTGACAAAGTCCTATTATGTGATGCATACTTTGTGTAGCGGGCAGTATAATACCCTTTATGCATGTGTTTTAGGTTCATTTTTGTATGATTTTTGGAATATGGAGAGACAAATCTGTACTTAGTTCAGAAAGTATTGATGATAGTGATATGAGTGCATCAGAAAATCAGGTTGTTGTAATAAAATAAGTTGTTGAGGACCAAGGAGGATAGAAGCAATGAGGGTGATGAAGGGCAGTGATGAAGAATAGGTTGTTGTGGAAGTCAGGCATTTGGGTACATTATTGTATGCCAGTTTGAAAGATGTGATCCACACAAACATACAGTTTGAAAGATGTGATCCATACAAAGATGTGATCCATACTGCGCCATGGTACAACAGTAATACCCATTCTCTCAAGAAAAAAACTCGTAGTCTTGAGCGCAAATGGAGAAAAACTAACTTGGAAGTTTTTAGAATTGCGTGGAAAAACAGTATGTCCAGCTATAGCCAGGCTCTAAAAGCTGCCAGGGCCGAGCATATCCACAAACTCATAGAAAATAACCAAAACAATCCAAGGTTTTTATTTAACACAGTGGCTAGATTAACAAACAATCAGACGCCACCCCGATCTAAATATTCCCTCACAGTTTAATAGTAATGACTTTATGAATTTCTTCACTGATAAAATAGATAACATCAGAAATACGATAACAAATAGGAATTTGAGAAGTTATACTCAAGATGGTGCCGTATGTGTTGGCTGGCTGTCGTTCCGTGTTGTCTATTTTAATGTTTTTTGTTTTATTTGTATGTCTTATTAGCCCTAACTACTCTCTCTGGCCTTATGACTGCAAAATTTGCTTCACATTCGTGCAGTGATGGACGATCTCACTCGGAGTGGAAAGTGTTGTTTTCACCCACGATTCATGCCGTCTATGTCAGTGGAACCTTGGCTTGGCCTAGAGTGTGGGTACCGGCGAACTCGGCGGATTCGGAGCAATCGCCGTCCGAAGCGTGGCAGACGGGCGGGCTTCGCTGTTAAAGCTAGAGCGTTATGGATGTCGGAGAGACGCCTGTTGACTTCGGGAGACTTTTCGAGTGAGAGACTCTCCTGCTTGCGTCCAGTTTGCCCGGACTTTTGGATACCATCGTTGCAGGCTGTGACTCAGCGACATACAGTTTCGAGAGGAGTAAATATTAACAATTTGTGTTACATCGAGTTGGCTGTGGTTCTGGTTGGAGCCTCATTGTCTACGCTGGAGCCTGGTACAGTAAATATGGCATTGGTTAATGCAAGATCACTCTTAAACAAAACGTTTATTTTAAATGACTTTTTTATACAACATGATTTGGACTTTCTGTTTATTTCTGAAACATGGCTTAATGTTGGCGACACACACACCCTGATTGAACTTTCTCCATATGACTGTACATTTTTTAGCACCCCTAGAACTACTGGCCAGGGTGGCGGACTTGCATGTGTTTTTAAGAAGGTATTTAAATGCCGTCTTTTGTCAAAGGTGAACTATCAGAGCTTTGAGGCTCAAGTGATGATGTATGACGGCTGGAAATCTGTTCTGTGTGTGTTGGTCTACAGACCACCGAAATATAACAAGGATTTCATTCAGCAGTTTTCAGAATTTTTATCACATATTGTACCAAGTTGTGATAACATTTTAATTCTTGGGGACTTCAATATTCACGTGTGTTGTCCAAATAAGCCAATGGTCTCCAGCTGATGGACTCTTTTAATTTCACACTGTTTATTTCAAATCCAACCCATGAGCAAGGCCATATTTTGGACTTGGTCTTATCTCTGGGCCTTCCTATTTGTAATGTCGATGTTTTAAATTATGGTCTGTCTGATCACATGCCTGTAATTTTTAATGTTGTTATGCCATGCAAACCAGTTTTGCCACAGTCAGGTGTGTTTTGTTCTCGCCTTATTACATCATCCACGGCGGTAGAATTTTCTGAGGTATATAATTCCTCTTCATTTGTGAATGTGATTGAGTCTCCTTCTCCTTCTGTGGGCCCAGATGAGCTGCTGATATTGTTCAATTCTGTTTGCTCCGATATCTTAGATGTAGTGGCCCCATATAAAGTTAGGAAACCTAAACTTAATCCAACTCCATGGCTTAACAACTATACTTGTTCTCTGATGCAGGAATGCAGGAAGGCTGAGCGGAAATGGAGAGAGGATAAGCTACAGGTTTCACTTCAATTTATGAGGCAGTGTTTTTCAGACTACCAGGCTGCTGTGAGAACTGCAAGGCAAAATTATTTCTCAAGTGTCATTGCACAGAATTATAATGCCCCTGCAGCCCTTTTCTCAACAATTAATAGACTTCTCAATCCGAACGGATGTTCTACCTTGACCCACTCATTGGAGGTTTGTGAAATGTTTCGGACATTTTTTGTGGAAAAAGTAGAAAAGATTAGAACTAGTCTGCCTACGTCTTCAGTTGAGTTTGTGATATCACCAGCTTGTGTAAGGAGTATTGAACTCTTTGAGTAGGTGTCTCTGGCGCAAGTTATGGACATCGTTATGCATTTGCGGACACATCTGGTGGTTGCGATGTGGTTCCTTTACGTCTTCTTAAGGAGATGGTTAATGTTGTTGGGCCGAGTATTACTTCTATTGTTAATAGTAGTCTTCATAATGGAGTTGTTCCAACAGGCCTTAAGCAGGCAATTATTCAGCCACTTCTTAAAAAACCTAATTTAGACCCTTTAGAACTGAAGAATTATCGGCCCATCTCAAAATTACAATGCCTATCAAAGATTTTTAGAGAAGGTGGTTTATTCCCAGTCAATGTCATTTTTAAGTAGGTAGGAGATCTTAGACAAATTTCAGTCCGGTTTTAGGGCAGGTCACAGCACTGAGTCTGCACTTTTAAGAGTTGTTAATGACCTCTGTATAATCAGAGATGCAGGTAACGCGGCAGCTCTGATTTTATTGGACTTAAGTGCAGCTTTTGAAACAATAGACCACAAGATTCTTATAAAGCGGTTATTCCATTTAATTGGAATTCGTGGGACCGTTTTAGAGTGGTTTAAGTCTTATCTGTCACATAGATCATCCTCGGTAAAGTATGGTAACTTTGTTTCAAAGGCAGTGCCTGTTACTTGTGGGGTCCCCCGGGGTTCTGTTATTGGCCCTATTTTATTTTCATTGTATATGTTGCCCCTGGGTTCAATTTTTTTTAAATACGGCATGTCGTACCATTTTATATGTGGATGATACTCAGATCTATTTACCTATGAGAGTGGGAGAGAACAACGGTAATCATTTTCTCCTATTAAATTCGGATAAGACAGAGATATTACTTATTGGACCAAAAGACAGTACGCCGAATCTCGTGGATTACAATTTGCAACTAGACGGATGCACGGTTACCTCCTCTACAGTCAAAAGTCTGGGTGTTATATTAGATAGCAACTTGTCTTTTGAAAATCATATTTCCCATGTTACAAAAACGGCATTCTTCCATCTTAGAAACATTGCCAAGTTACGAAACATGATACCTGTTTCTGATGCAGAAAAGCTAGTTCATGCATTCATGACCTCTAGACTGGACTATTGTAATGCACTGCTAGGTGGTTGTCCTGCATCTTCAATAAACAAGCTACAGATAGTCCAAAATGCAGCGGCTAGAGTCCTTACCAGGTCAAGAAAATATGATCATATTACCCCAATTTAAGTCTCTGCACTGGCTACCTATTAAGTTCCGTATCAGTTATAATAAAAATATCGAAGCTAAAGGTTTTCATAAAGCAGTTATGGTAGCCACGTCAGTAGCACGAGGGCGCTGGCGAAACTTAGCTAAATTTAGCATTATATGCATAAAAAAATTCAAGTTTTATATAATTTTTTACGATTTTTAATGAAATATTAATTTTGAAAAGGCTAATGAAAATTAGTTTGTATCTGCGTATTCTCTTCATCAGTGTTTGAACCATTAAAGAAGAAACCGCATTTTCCGTATTTCATTTCTGGCTGGGTTTAAAAATGAAAAACGAATGGACGCAAAAGTACATGGACCGATAGCATATTTTCACTTCAAAACGGGTCGGCAACATTTGACCAAAAAGTCGAGTAGTTTGCATCGCTGGATTGCTGTCGGTCGTTTAACATTGCATTGTAAAGAGTTGTCAATAAATGTGTTGCTTGCCCAGTGTTGCCAGATTGGATGGACGATTTCCAGCCCAAAAGCTCACAAAACCCCGCCCAAAAACTGCCCAAAACTTTAACTGTCAAACTAATGTTATAGAATATGTAAATCAAGGTTGATAAGGGCCATTTTAACTCCTTAAAACAAAATATTGACGACGAAATAATATAAATTATAAATAAGATACATTTTGCAGGTAAACAGATCAAATCGGGGCGAATAGCCTACATTAAAGAGAATAGGCTACCGAACATAGTACCGAAGACAGTGTCAAAATGGCAATCATGAAATTAACCGATACCCTCGAAACAACACATGCATGATTTTCAATGTCAGCAGTCAGAATAATCCAGTTTAAATGCAAAAAGTGCCCAATAAGTGATAGGAAAAAGCAACGTAATTAGCAGGTATTTCACACTCGTTCGTGTGCACACCATGACAGTCAACTCAAAACTGTGCCATTCATTGATACTTAATTATAATCCGACAATTAAAAAAATAACAACAACAATAATGCGCTTACCTTCGTGTCGCTCTATAATTTTACACAGAACTAGAGGAAGCCTCTTGTTAAGTTCATGTTGTAGAACATAATACAGAACTTTGCACAGTCAAAACTAATCAAGTCTAGCAGTTTTCAATGATTTATCAATCTGGACGTTTAAAAGATAAAAGACATGATCATATAAACCAATATATTTAGCCTTCGTGTCATCTCACTCCATAATAATTCACATTTTTGAGAGTTGAGTCACTCTCCCACTCTTTAACTTATATTTAGGCATTGTGATTACTTGAATATTCAGTCATACTACATTCAAAATCAGATACGTTATAACTTATCTCGCTAAAAACGTGTCACTCGTGAATCGTAACGACTGTCTGCTGAGCGGCTCGTGATAAGTGCGGCTGTCGACCTTTACATCAGCACCAGCGCCTCTGCAGTGTGTGTGTGTGTGAAATTTTTATGTTTGAAAACCACTAAACTGACCTCAAACCAGCCCAGATTTTGTCCATTTACATTTAGTAATTTAGCATATATATATATATGAATTAAGAAACAAAATACTGATGTTAAAAAATTACTGAATTCATACCAGAAGTCCTTACCTATTTGTAGTAGAATATAGATATTATTGATTTTCTTTAAACAAGAGATCAGTTTTGCTAATGAGTTTTTACAGGTTATGGTGGTCAGATTAAACCTTGACTGTGAAAGGTGAAGTGATAATAAAATTAATCTAAATCCTCAAGTGCACAATAATTGCTGCCATCCCAAATGATCACATGATCAATAATGTAATAATGGTTATGCAATAATTGTAATGATCCCACTGAGGTCACACCTTTAAAAAGGTCAATCCACCCGCCCAAGCCAATTTTTACCCGCACAATCAAATTCAAAACCGCCCAATCTGGCAACACTGATCTTACCTCGCTGTCTTTTACAGTTAAAACTGAAGCGTTGCACTGGAATGACTCAGAACAGGAAAGCCCCACCCTCTTTAATTTGATTGGTCATCGCAATCATTTTGACATTGACGAGCGTTGTTATTTTTATATTAATATCACAGCATACATTCATAATTCAAGATAAAAAATTTAAATATGACAATTATTATAAATTAAATAAATGTATATTATATAAATACACATAGATGCGTTGCATAGCCTATACATAGTTAGGCCTAATTCAAGTGTCGTCTTTGTTGCAGGGTGTTCCGAATGAACCCATTTTGTGAAGTGAACTTCAAAAGATATCTCATGCTCAGGAAGAAGTGAGATTGTGTCGATATATTTACATTACTAAGCTTAAATTAAAAGCTTGCATTCGTCTGCACTCTTGTGTTAATTCTGCCAAACTTTCAGTATTAAATGTATAAAAGCTAAATAGAAATGTGTTCACAAAATTCAAAACTAAACTAACACTAACAATATTATTGTTGAAGTTAACAAAAACAAAACTAAAATGTATAGCAATATTACTTTTTATTAAAACAATATTAAAATAAAAACGAATTTACAAATGCAAAACTCTAACCTTGGACTGGATAACAGATTTGATGTGTACTGACAAGTTTTATAGGCCTCTCTATCAAATGTAAGATAAGATAATAAAAATAAGATAGCCTGGCCTTTTACGTAGGGGCTATTCGTTTCTTCCTGGAGTTCAGTGTTTAAACACAAATGTAAGCGCGCAGTAAAATGTAATTTAATAAACTAAACGAAGTTGCCTACTTTTGGCTAATATTTCATAAATAGGCTACTTAATAACTCATTGAGAAAACATTGCTTCATATATTTGTATCCAATTTGATTCTTACCTGCCGCCATTCTAACAGCAAACACCTTGGCATCAAAACCGAAAGAAAAACACTGAAAGACAAGAACTAACCTGTGCCTCGCCTGCAGAGGTTGGAAAAAATGTTAGTATTTATTTGAGTGAATTTCAGAATAAAACTTGAAGTTATGTGTTCCAATCCGGTCCATCTATTTTTGCGTCCATTCATTTTTGTTTCCTTTTTAAACCAGAAATGAAACATGAAAGATACTGTTTCTTCTATATTTATTATAGTTACACACACACGCACATAGCCATATGCACTAGACTTGCAAGATGACCTGATGAAAGGAGGAAATAGCATTTCAATGCAAAATACGAATCACCATTCATTGATCAACATGAATTGTTATAGGATATAATATAACATGTAAGATAATTATGTTTATTCAAGATTTTACTCTGTTAAATGAGGACATGCTATAGATTTATATTGTTTTATATAAGTTAATTATAACAACCACAGACTGAACTAAACCATAACTAAGATGACTGACAGACAGCCATACAGATATATAGATAGATAGACAGACAGACAGACAGACAGACAGACAGACAGACAGACAGACAGACAGACAGACAGACAGATAGATAGATTCAGCAGGTGAGTTAATGCTCAGTATTTTTCTATTTATTTCTTTATTGCATAACAAGAACAAGAACAACATACATATACAGAGGATCACAATTTATTCAACTATTATCTATTACATTCATAATAGCATCAAAGGAAACAACAGAAAGAGAAAAAAAGAGAGAAAAAGAAAAAAGAATACAAAAAAACGTACAAAAATTTCCAAAAAGAAAAGGATTCAAAAAGTCTATACATCCGTTTCGCTTTTTTATTTCGTTCATCTTTTAGGGCCTCAATATAATGCTTAAGTTCAATTTTAAATATTGAGAAGAATAAAATCATTATGAAAATCTAATTATATTTTCCTTATTATATTCATTATTTCCTTATTGGTTATTTTGGGAAAATCACAGGTATTTTGTAGGATTATAAAAAAATAAATGCTAATATAAAATTAAATGATATAAGTAGCCTATACAAAACTGCTAAATAAACATTCATCAATCAGTACTTTTTACTTAAGTACATAAAAAATCAAGTACTTTTGTACTTTCACTCGAGTAAAATTGAAAACTGAGTACTTTTACTTTTACTGGAGTAATATTTTATTATACGTATCTGTACCTTTACTCAAGTACTTGATTTGTGTACTTCGTCCACCACTGATGAAAAGGATAATTAAACGGAAATTTTCCGGAGCTCGTTCGGGTTGCGTCTAAGCTCTACTGCACCATCTTTCTCCCCAATATTTTGGATTTTGAAAAGCCTGTTGACTTCTGCCTTTTATATGAGGTGATTTGGGAAGTTTTTTAAAAAACATTAGTTTATTTGGTTCCACAATGTTTGCTGCTTTTTACTTTATTTAAACTTAATTTTTTTATTTTACATCAAGGTGTGTGCTGTGCCTCCAAGCTTTCTTATTCATTTTGCTAAGAAACCTGTTTCTTATTTATTTGGCTCCAGTGTTTACTGATTTTCAGTTTTGTGTACTTAAACTTATACGATAATGGATAAGTTTAAGCTCTGATAGAGCACCAGCTGCAACTACTAATGAATGACGTACACACACACCCACATGACAAGACGCAAAAGGACCGCAGGGACTCATGAACCGTGACACATATAGTATGGTGTTTACAGTATTTGTATTCGTTTGTGTTAATAAAAATTATATGATTAATAATATATGTATTTTGTTGTTGCTTGAATTCAGGCAATTGACACTGAATTGCCCTAATTTAAAAGTGAAAGTAAAATGTGCACTGTGCTTTTAAGCTATTAAAAAGCTAAGGAAAGTGAGGAAAAGAGGGAAAACTCAAACAAACTAAAAACTAGCAATTGCTTGATGCCGGATTGCTGGTAATTTGAAAGTGAAAGTAAAATGCTTACAGTGCTTTTAGAAGCTATTTAAGATATTACTACCGGTATTGTCATATGTCGATTAACCGGTTGGGAAATGTTCTCACCGTCACAACCCTAAATGATAGCAGATAGGATTTGGTTTTCACATTAAAGTAAAGTAAAAGTCAATTTCTTAAAACCAGAGAATTCCTCAGTGTTTGTTAAACGTTCTGTAATTTATTAGTCGGTATATAACACAGCATGTGGTGTAGAATCATCTTATTCGTTTTTGTTAATAATCATGTAAGCTAGTTTATCATTGTAGCCTACTGTTTTATTGTTGTTGTACTTTTTAATTAAGAATAACAATGAAGCCATCTTTTGTTTTAGTCTTAAAAAGTGAAAGGTGAATAGATGTAAGCAAAACAGACAATTATCTTTTCTTGTAAAATGAGACAAGATCGCAAATTCGAAAGCAAAAGTGAAAGCATCTGAAGCCCGGCTTATAACATGGCAAAAGAGGAACTCCCCTTCACAAAATTCAAATCACAAATAATACTAAAGATGAAAAAGAATGGGTTGAATGTTAACCACTTTCGTTACCATATAACTATAAACTAAGTTCATCGGCATGCATTGATTTATCCCATGTTGTAGCAAAAATAATAATAATAATAAAAATGCGACCAAATTATGAGCTTGTGTGACTGAGAAAGTTAGTCGCAAAAGAGCGACCAGTGGGAAGAATGATTAGAGGCTTGATTTGCGAGTTAGTATAAAACGCTGTAAAATTCATTGACAAAATTTACAGTACTAGATATATAGATGATAGGTAAACATAAATGCTTAAAATGTGTGAATTAGAAAAAAAAGTAAATAACTGATTTATTATTGATTTTGACAGATTAGCTCCTCCTACTGCAGTCATGATGTCAGTGAAGCTCCTCCCACAACAAGCACTCCTTCAGTGAAGCTCCTCCCACAACAAGCACACCTTCAGTGAAGCTCCTCCCACAACAAGCACACCTTCAGTGAAGCTCCTCCCACAACAATCACACCTTCGGTGAAGCTCCTCCCACAACAAGCACATCTTCAGTGAAGCTCCTCCCACAACAAGCACACCTTCAGTGAAGCTCCTCCCACTGCAGTTCAGCAATAAATGCTGGAATATTCCCATCAGTCTACAAGTGAAGACGAGCATCAAAGCATCAGGAAGAAGTGAAATCTGCAGAGACAGAGTTTATTGAAGGACAGAGAGAACATGAGAGATCCAGAACCCTGCAGAATGAAACACACTGAAGAACAAACAGGTTGGTGTTTATTCTTGATCCTTCATCAATGAAGCTGAAGAACAATATGTTTATAAAGCTTCAAGCAGTTTGTCAGATTGTGGCTTGCTGCAGTAGGAAAACATATAGAGCTGTGCAATAATTTAGTTGAAGCAGCAAATAATAAGGACAATTTTTACTAGGTATTTTTTTTATTTTATTTTTATTTTAAATTAAGTACAAGGGTCATATGAGGTCATATAAAAATGAAGAAAAAAAAATGTATAGCAATTGCCTACTTTCCACTGTTACATCAGGGTTCACCTTTCTTTCCACATTTATCTTTTTTTTTTTTTTTACGATTTATTGACAATTAAATGTTTTTTACTTTCATTTCAGAGCTGATTGAAGAAAACAAGGAGCATGAAGAGGAGGAAAAACATGTCAAAACTGGAGAAAGCCTTTTGAGTCGCTCTCAAACCAAAGAGAACGATTTAATGAAAAGAAGAGATGAGAAATATTTCACCTGCACTCAGTGTGGAATGAGTTTGAAACGCAAATATAATCTTAATATTCACATGAGAGTTCATACAGGAGAGAAACCGTTCACATTTGATCAGTGCGAGAAGAGTTTCACACAATCATCAACTCTTAAGAAACACATGAACATCCACACTGGAGAGAAACTGTATGAAATTGATCAATGTGGAAAGACATTTTTGTCGGCTTCAGGCCTGAAGAATCACCTGAAAGTTCATTCAAAGGAGAAACCACATTCATGTTCTTTGTGTGGAGAGAGTTTTTCACATCTGCAGAGTTTAAAAGTTCATCAGAAGATACAACATGGTGTGAGATAATACACGTGCTTTGAGTGTGCGAAGACTTTTATTACAGCTGAAGATTTGAAACTTCACCAGATAATCCACACTGGAGAGAAACCTTACAAGTGTTCACACTGCGACAAGAGATTCAGTCAGTCAGCACATCTGAAAAGACATGAGAGAATGCACACTGGAGAGAAACCTTACAGTTTTATCTGTCAGATTCAGATCAATTCAAAGATGGAGTTTCTTCCCAAAGAACAATATCTAAGAGTTTTATTCTTGTATATATTTTGCTTTATGATATTAAAGAGGACCTAACGCACACAGTTTCACCCAATCTCATGTTGATCTTGAGTACCTATAGAGTAGTACTGCATCCTTCATATCTCCAAAGAGTCTTTAGTGTTATCATATTTATAAATGAAAGATACAGCTTTCCGATTCTCTCCGAAAACAGCCGAGCTCCTGGAGGCACGCCGTGGGCGGAGCTAAAGAGTGACGAGCACTTGAGCACCGATTGCCAACAAAACACTGACATTTGATGCCGTTTCACTTACCGTCTGCAGTTCAGAATCATGACTGGGATCTTTTATAGCTGGGACCACTTTATCTTTCAGTATCAAACGATGTGCTAATCCAGCGTCAAACTGGGCCTTGTTTATTAACAAACACACTAGCGAAACTGCGTTGCTGCCCCGGAAAACAAACTGCATCCACTATTTATGTAACGCGGGGTTCTTTGGGAAGCTGAACAAGGTTATCTTTCCCTTACAACCAAAAAAACACTTCTTTGGAGACATTCTTCTCGAGCGAGTCCCGTGCTGCGCTGCCGAACGAAGCGCGTTGATGGGTTCTTGCGCTCGCTCTGATCGATTTGTGAGCACGGGCGCGCTTTTCCGGAAGAAATGCCCATATAAGGAGTTCCACCCTTCATGACGTCACAAAGAGCCATGCTCGGAAAAAAAAACTCTCCGAAACTTGAAGGAGTGTATTTGGTACAGAAATACTCTACATACTTGTTCTACATACAAATCGTTTTTTGAAACTTTGGTCATGTTTAGCATGAGAATCCAACTCTTTAACAGTGTAAATAACTTAACATGCATGAGATAGCATTAGACCCCCCCTTTAATTACATCATTGTGTTTTTTTATGTGTTTCTTTCATCACTTGTAGTTTGGTTACTCTTTATATGAAGGGAAGTAGTGTGTTTTTTTTACATGTGCAAAACGTTCTTGTTCAGGAGGCTGAAGAAGAGGCTGTAACACTTTTGAACTGACGTTTGTTCTTCATAGTTTTTAAAACAAGTAGTTATTCTTTCATTTATGATGTATTTAAAAATGCATATGCAAGATGTACTGTAGCATTGCAACCGATCCTCCTTTGCTTCCCTTGTAAAGGCCGTTCCACACTGAGCGCGATGCGACAAAGCGAGGCAAATCGCCTACGAATGGTGCTTTCACACCGAGCGCAAAACGATTGTTCGCCTTCTGCTAATTCAGGCCTACACGCTAGGTGGCGCCGACCAACAATGCATTTTTTTCTTAAATACATATCTCGTATATGGATTTAACATCTAAATTAAGATAAACAAAGTTTGGCTCTACACCAGAAATACAGACTAACTAATGCTTACAAGAATAGCTACATCCTTAAATATAATTAGAAGTTCAATTTAGCATCAAGCTACACTTGGAAATCTATGAAATTAATAATGTATTTGTCAACATGAAACATTAGCATATTTATGGGGTTATATCTTTGCCACAATTCTGAGCACAAAAGATTATATTTTAAGCACGCCAAAGTGCATTTTGAGCGCACAAACTGAGTTTTGTGGATAAAATGTTCGTCTTGCAAAGAAGAAAGTACTTTAAGCGCACGAAAATCTATTTTGCATTTAAAATAAGTTTTTGGATGTGTGCAGACCTTCTCTTTTGCGCGTGCAATGTTTTTCTAGCTTGCCGCCCTGATGCCCGCCCTCAGTGCCCTTTAAATGCCAACGGCGCGCGTGCTCAACACAACCCAGTGTTACAATATGCCATAATTCCAGCCAATCAGAGACGAGGTTGCTAAATTCTGATTGGCTGCTTTGACAACCAATCACAACATTCCCTGCATTACAGACAACAGCGGAAGATGAAAAATACAGTGTAATATTGCATAATTATTATGCAAGTTGATATTCTGATCACATTTTTTCCAAGCACAATTTACCAATTATCTTAATAACTACTATTAATCTTGTATTTAATCATTTATAACTGATACTGTTTGACTGATATATAATTGTTCATGAAGGCTGGAAGTGAAAAATGCCTTATATTCAGGTGTGCATAATTATTAAGCAGGTTTTCTTTTACAGATAAAATCTTGAGATGGACTAAACATGAACGGCCAAAACTTAATGCCAGATTCTGGAAGATAAATTCTTCAAATAGTGGTAAAAGAGGATGTGGTGCTGGTCCTTCAAGAGTCACTCTCAACTTACCTGTCTATAAAGCCTATAAAAAAAATCAGTCTTCAAGTATTTTACTTAAGTATGGGACATTTTTTTTATTCTTTACTTAAAGGGTTAGTTCACCCAAAAATAAAAAATTAGCCCATAAATTACTCACCCTCAAGTCACTCTAGGTGTATATGACTTTCTTCTTTCAGACAAATATAATCAGTTATATCAAAATTTGTCTTTGATCTTTCAAGCTGTTTAATGCCACTCAGCGGGTGTTGCAATGCATCAGTCCAAAAGAAGTTAAATAAAAAGCCCATCCATAAAAAAAGTGTCTCTCACAGCTCCGCGGTGTGAACAAAGGCCTCCTGTAGCGAATTGATGCATTTTTGTAAGAAAAATATCCAAATTCAAAACTTAATAATCACTTTAATGAAGCTTGCGCCAACAGTTGTACATGGAAGCAGCTTCGGGCTGATGACGTATGAGGTGAACTAATTACAACTACAACAGTCTTAAATGAGTTAAAAGTCTTAACTGACCGTAAAGATGGGAGTAGATCGGATATGTGTCAGATATGCGTCATGTTTTAATGGGACATCAGTCATGACATTCAAAGTGTTTCTACTGTTTTCTTTCTAATGACAGGTAATTGTTGCTCAATCACCCCGGCATTCTTATCATGGGTTTGTGTTCTGTTTTATCAACAGTTTTATTTAACATTAGTGTTCAATATTGAAAAGAAAATGGTCATTTATTCTGTTGACTTTTACAACAATGTGAAGTTGGTTGCTGAACACACCTTAAAAGGTGTGTTCAACGCTGCTTGTTGTTATGTATATGGTCATTTTGTTTATGGTGATGGGCAGTTCAAGATCGCTGTAGAAGTTAATGACCACATCTCCTCCCCTGTTGTGGTTGTGAGCTACAAATACCCAGAGGAGATGACACTTACGCCTGGAATTCATACAGAAGTAAGCAACACATGTTATGACATGTGTATAAAGCATTTGGTTGTGTTGCTGTTTATTTAGTTGAAAATAATGAAGTATACTGTAAGACATAGTTGATCTGACAAGCTCATATGACAGATGCAAATGGAGACCATTGGAAATATAAGTTAAGCAATTTATAAACAATTGTTTAAATTGGAAAGTATTAGGGATAGCAGTAGATTTAATGAAGTTAAAATATTGTATGACTGTTCAGTTTCAGTTTCATTCATTAAATTTTTTTGTGATATCCATATCTTCTTGAGTTTTCCTGTGAAGAAATCCTGAACAAGATGAGATGAACCCTGCAGGCTGGGTTCAGTAGTTTCCTGAAACCGGCACATGGGGAGAGGTATACTAAGAGAACTAAGAGAAAATTCATTCATATTGTAGTTTCTTAGTTTCACATTGAAATGTCAAGCATGAGTGCACAAATCTTTGTTCAATATTTTCAAATGCCAATTGAAGTTTAACACTAAGATAATTAAGCATGAATTACAGGTTAGTAACCTAACTTAAAAGAGATAGTTCACCAAAAACATTATATGAAAATTCTGTTAATTACTCACCCTCATGTAGTTCCAAACCTGTAAGTCTTTCGTTCATTTTTGGAACACAAATGAAGACCATTTTAATGAAATCGGAGTGCTTTCTGTCCCTCCATTGACAGCCTACGCAACTACCACTTTCAAGGCCCAGGAAGGTATAAAGACATCATTAAAGTATGTGACTGCAGTGGCCTAACATCAGCTTTAGGAAGCAACTTGAGTGCTTTCTGTTCACAAAACATGTTCACTTCAGCATAGATCATAGCTCCTGCACATGTTCACGAGAGAACCACAGTGCTTGTGTGTTGTGTTGATGCCATTTTTAAAAAGGCACCAATGTGAGCACAATTACAAAAAAACAAAAATAAAAAAAAACAAACAGGACCTAAATTTAATACATGAAGCTTGCATACGGTGTCTCTTTTCCTCTGCTTGTAACAAGTGCGGAGTGCTTCTGGGATGGGTTGTATTGTTAGAACGTTTGCTCGCATGTCAACAACATGTATGCATTGTGAATGTGTCTGAGATCTTCATATTGTGAAAAAAAAGACAATTGTTTTTTTCCCCACACAAATAATTTGGATAATTTCATAAAATTGTTGTCAAGCCATTGGAGTCGCATACTTTAATGATGTTCTGTGATACCTTTCTGAACCTTGAAAGTGGTAGATGCGTAGGCTATCAATAGAGGGACAAAAAGCACCCAGATTTCATTAAAAATACTCTTCATTTGTGTTCTGAAGATGAATGTAAGTCTCATGGGTTTGGAATGGTATGAGGATGAGTAATTGATGATAGAATTCACATTTTTGTTTGAACTGTCCATCTAAACAATATTGTGTTCTCTTATAGCAAAAAATGTTTTGAATATTGACTGTTTAAAGCCCGAATTATTGTTTAGAACAAACTAGTATTTATTTATTTATTTTTAATAAAAAATATTCACATGGCAAAAATAGTATAGCAACAGTAGTCTTGTGTGCATGGCAAAATAGCCCAATAATAGTGTATAATATCTCTAATTGGCTGAAAGCCCTTAGCAACATTCAAATTGATCTCTGATTGGTTTGCACAGGAGTTACTGATCTGAAGATTAACCTAGCTGTTGAACTTTTGATTTCAAATTGTCTGTAAACGCGGCGATTAGATTTTTTTTTTTATCATAGATGTACACTCACAATCAGCGGTAAGTTTATAATATACTGATCGTATTTTATATCGATAAATACATTTCTATAAAGTTTAAGCGTCATCAATTGTCAAAGTGCATAGGTTTGGTACAAACTGCACGGTCATGTTGAGTTTAGTAGATGATGGGTAAATTCTAGTTGTTTATAATTGTTACAGAGGTAAGATCTATGTGCTTTTAAAAAGTGCATGTTGTCAATTTCATGTGTAATTTTTCACAGGTGTATATTTTAATGAAGAAATTATTTTATTTATGACAGTTTTTCACGTGTTCGTGCACGTGTTATGGGCCATTTGTAATCGTCAGTGTTTTTTAATTTTATACTGCTTCTGTTTGGCTTTTAATTACAGAACATTCTCTGCTTTTCATACCTCAGCACTTTTATTTATGTGCGCCGGCGCATGTTTCAGAGTCTCTGCAATTAAACTTTCTATCTCCTTCTCACCAAGACCAGCTTTCCATTTCATGACCGCATCTGGAATTCAACAGAAGTCACAGCGTTACAGTATGTAATACCATAACGTTGTTCATGCTTGTTTTATCAGTGTGTTTATTCATATGTTCAATTGT
>NW_015507292.1:43932-49349 GCF_001515645.1 Sinocyclocheilus grahami | reverse complement strand
TTGTTTCTTCATTGTAACAGATTTGAGGAAATGTAGCATCACATCACTTGCTCACCAACTGAATCTCTGCAGTGAATGTGTGCTGTCAGAATAAGAGTCCAAACAGCTGATAAAAGCATCACAATAATCCATAAGTAATCCACACAACTGTGTGTTTGTTATAGTCCACTGCTTGTAATAAACAAAATCATCCATATGACAATTTCAACTTCACCATTGTTTCCAGATTGAGTCATCTATACATAATATTGCTTTCTCAATAAAAATGTCATCTCATCTGAATAAGGACAGAAATATTCTCAGATCAAGCACTGTTTACAAGTGAGAACAGTCCAAATCAGTTGCAAAAAATGTGTTCAAATATGGATTTTAATGTAAGAGGATAACAGGTGATGGCGGAAGCGTTATTATTGATTATGGGCTTGTACTTTGGCCAGCAGTGATGACTTGATGGATTTGTTTCTTAAAAACTTCACTTCATATAATGTTAATTGGTGGACTGGAGTCGTGTGGATTAATTGTGGATTATTGTGATGTTTTTATCAGCTGTGTGACTCTCATTCTGACCCATTCACTGTAGAGGATCCATTGGTGAGAAAGTGATGCATGCTATACTTCTCCAAATCTGTTCAGATGAAGAAACAAACTCATCTACATTTTGGGTAAATTTTCAGCAAACTTTAATTTTTGGGTGAACTATTCTTTTAAATATCTCATCAAATATGCTCTACTGTCTTTCATTGCTCTTACACTTTAGCACGTTTTTGTGCTGTGGAAAAATTCCGGATCTCTCTGGACAAATGTTGCAGTAGTGATACGCAGTTTAATGTGTGTCACGGGGGAAAGGCTGCTCCCCTCTTGTGCAGCTTGATTGGTACAGTCCAAGCCTCAGTCAATGGTGTTTTAAAACCTCGATGTTGCTAGAATGTGCCTTTTAGACTGAGGGAGGGGGTTTGTGCTCACAGAGCTGTGGTTTATTACAGCAGTACAGCATCATCACCATCTGTGTGCAGCATCCCAGACAGGTGCGAAGAGTATAGACTAAAGCTCTAAGATAGACGCAACGACTTAAGTAAGCTAAATTAGATTCAAAACTGAGACCATGACCCAGGGAAAGGTAAGCATTTTTATTCTTTACTGTTATGAGATTTTATCATTTGTCTTTAATTGCTGGTTATTAACCAAATGCAATGAGTTTTTTCTTGTCTGTGAATTCAGTGGTCTGAATAGCTGTAATTTCTTTTACGTGCTAGTCTGTCAGCACTGTTCTGGTTTCATCTGTCCTCCATGATGATTAATAATGATCCCGTGACACTAAAATAAGCTTTGTCATGTCTTGGATTTGTTCCTTATGTTTTTGGACTGACTCTAAAATGGAAAATTCTGTAGATTTACATTATCTTCTGTACCATTTATAGACAATCTGAAATTACTACAAAATGATACCATATCCTTAGTAGCAAATAAATCCAGCACAATATATACAAATTGAACATGATTTATTTTTACCTCATTTAAACATTCTTAGAAGGGCATTCGATGGCTTTTGTTTGCCTTAAACAGGTTAAGACAAAAAGATTATATGACATAATTTAATTTAACAATGTGCAAAGCACCATTAAAAAGTGCTTGTACTGTTTTTGCTTTAATCAGCAACAGACAGAATTTAAAAAAAAAAAAAGTTAACAAAGTTAAACTTCACAAATGTGAAACAGGCAAGATTCAAAACATTTTCAAATACATGGCAAAAAAAAAACTACTACTACTAATAAAATGAATACAAGGCAGGGCTGTCATTAATAACAATTGCTATAGACTTAAAGTCAATTAGTCGAGTGAAATGTTCCAGTGTTGATGCCATTTTCCTATAAGAGAACACAATATTCTTTAAAGGGACAGTTCACCAAAAAACTGCAGACGTTCTCATGATACAGCTCATCCCGGTAGCACTACACTGTTTACAAGCAGAGGAAAAGGGGCAGCGTATGCAAGCCTCATTATATTTAGGTCTTGTTTTTGTTTTTTTAATGGTGCTTTTTTAAAAATGGTGTCAACACAACACGCAAGCATTGTGATGCTCTCAAGATCACTTGTAGGAGATCTATGCTGAAGAAGATATTTTGTGATAAAAATACTTTTTTTGCACAAAAAGGACTTATGTTGCTTCTTAAAATGTATGTTAAGCCACTGGATTCACACTTTAATGATGTTCTGTGATACCTTTCTGAACCTTGAAAGTGGTAGATGCGTAGGCTATCAATAGAGGGACAAAAAGCACCCAGATTTCATTAAAAATACTCTTCATTTGTGTTCTGAAGATGAATGTAAGTCTCATGGGTTTGGAATGGTATGAGGATGAGTAATTGATGATAGAATTCACATTTTTGTTTGAACTGTCCATCTAAACAATATTGTGTTCTCTTATAGCAAAAAATGTTTTGAATATTGACTGTTTAAAGCCCGAATTATTGTTTAGAACAAACTAGTATTTATTTATTTATTTTTAATAAAAAATATTCACATGGCAAAAATAGTATAGCAACAGTAGTCTTGTGTGCATGGCAAAATAGCCCAATAATAGTGTATAATATCTCTAATTGGCTGAAAGCCCTTAGCAACATTCAAATTGATCTCTGATTGGTTTGCACAGGAGATACTGATCTGAAGATTAACCTAGCTGTTGAACTTTTGATTTCAAATTGTCTGTAAACGCGGCGATTAGATTTTTTTTTTTATCATAGATGTACACTCACAATCAGCGGTAAGTTTATAATATACTGATCGTATTTTATATCGATAAATACATTTCTATAAAGTTTAAGCGTCATCAATTGTCAAAGTGCATAGGTTTGGTACAAACTGCACGGTCATGTTGAGTTTAGTAGATGATGGGTAAATTCTAGTTGTTTATAATTGTTACAGAGGTAAGATCTATGTGCTTTTAAAAAGTGCATGTTGTCAATTTCATGTGTAATTTTTCACAGGTGTATATTTTAATGAAGAAATTATTTTATTTATGACAGTTTTTCACGTGTTCGTGCACGTGTTATGGGCCATTTGTAATCGTCAGTGTTTTTTAATTTTATACTGCTTCTGTTTGGCTTTTAATTACAGAACATTCTCTGCTTTTCATACCTCAGCACTTTTATTTATGTGCGCCGGCGCATGTTTCAGAGTCTCTGCAATTAAACTTTCTATCTCCTTCTCACCAAGACCAGCTTTCCATTTCATGACCGCATCTGGAATTCAACAGAAGTCACAGCCGTTACAGTATGTAATACCAGAACGTTGTTCATGCTTGTTTTATCAGTGTGTTTATTCATATGTTCAATTGTATATAAATTAGATATAAATGTCAAGTGTATAATTTAAATACAATGTATACACTTATAATTTAATTAATCATACTATTTTGTCATACTATAAAAATCATACTAATTAAAGTATCTTTACAGATATGGAAGCATATAGGTAGCGAAATTCAATTTAAAATGCAATATTCAAAATGGCATTGTATTTCTGTATTTAAATTTACATTTTCCATTACCCATACGTGCAAAGTTTGGTGTAAAATTAAATTATATAATTTACATTTGCCATTTCCAACAGTAGTCTTAATATAGACAAACCCGATTCCAAAAAAGTTGGTACACTGTACAAATTGTGAATAAAAACAGAATGCAATGTGGAAGTTTCAAATTTCAATATTTTATTCAGAATACAACATATATGACATATCAAATGTTTAAACTGAGAAAATGTATCATTTTAAGGGAAAAATAAGTTGATTTTAAATTTCATGGCATCAACACATCTCAAAAAAGTTGGGACAAGGCCATGTTTACCACTGTGTGGCATCCCCTCTTCTTTTTATAACAGTCTGCAAACGTCTGGGGACTGAGGAGACAAGTTGCTCAAGTTTAGGAATAGGAATGTTGTCCCATTCTTGTCTAATACAAGCTTCTAGTTGCTCAACTGTCTTAGGTCTTCTTTATCGCATCTTCCTCTTTATGATGCGCCAAATGTTTTCTATGGGTGAAAGATATGGACTGCAGGCTGGCCATTTCAGTACCCAGATCCTTCTTCTACGCAGCCATGATGTTGTAATTGATGCAGTATGTGGTCTGGCATTGTCATGTTGGAAAATGCAAGGTCTTCCCTGAAAGAGACGACGTCTGGATGGGAGCATATGTTGTTCTAGAACTTGGATATACCTTTCAGCATTGATGGTGCCTTTCCAGATGTGTAAGCTGCCCATGCCACACGCACTCATGCAACCCCATACCATCAGAGATGCAGGCTTCTGAACTGAGCGCTGATAACAACTTGGGTTGTCCTTGTCCTCTTTAGTCCGGATGACATGGCGTCCCAGTTTTCCAAAAAGAACTTCAAATTTTGATTCGTCTGACCACAGAACAGTTTTCCACTTTGCCACAGTCCATTTTAAATGAGCCTTGGCCCAGAGAAAACACCTGCGCTTCTGGATCATGTTTAGATATGGCTTCTTTTTTGACCTATAGAGTTTTAGCCGGCAACGGCGAATGGCACGGTGGATTGTGTTCACCGACAATGTTTTCTGGAAGTATTCCTGAGCCCATGTTGTGATTTCCATTACAGTAGCATTCCTGTATGTGATGCAGTGCCGTCTAAGGGCCCGAAGATCACGGGCATCCAGTATGGTTTTCCGGCCTTGACCCTTACGCACAGAGATTGTTCCAGATTCTCTGAATCTTTGGATGATATTATGCACTGTAGATGATGATAACTTCAAACTCTTTGCAATTTTTCTCTGAGAAACTCCTTTCTGATATTGCTCCACTATTTTTCGCCGCAGCATTGGGGGAATTGGTGATCCTCTGCCCATCTTGACTTCTGAGAGACACTGCCACTCTGAGAGGCTCTTTTTATACCCAATCATGTTGCCAATTGACCTAATAAGTTGCAAATTGGTCCTCCAGCTGTTCCTTATATGTACATTTAACTTTTCCGGCCTCTTATTGCTACCTGTCCCAACTTTTTTGGAATGTGTAGCGGTCATGAAATCCAAAATGAGCGAATATTTGGCATGACATTTCAAAATGTCTCACTTTCAACATTTGATATGTTATCTATATTCTATTGTGAATAAAATATAAGTTTATGAGATTTGTAAATTATTCCATTCCTTTTTTACTAACAATTTGTACAGTGTCCCAACTTTTATGGAATTGGGTTTGTAAAATAACTGAACATAAACATAGGAGCTTGATAAAATAACCATTTTAGAAGAAAATTTTAGATGGCACTTGGAGGCTTTTGCATCTAAACTCTACATAAATAACTACAAACCTAGAACTTATTTTAGAATTCTTATTTAATTGCTTTATTATGAATATTATTATTATGCAGTACATAATGGGGGGGGGGGGGGGAACATA
>NW_015507292.1:37593-43275 GCF_001515645.1 Sinocyclocheilus grahami | reverse complement strand
TTGTTTTAATCAGAGCCAGCTTCTTTCGCTTCCCATGCAGGCTGTAGTGGCTCCATACGTTGTTGGTGGCTACTGCCCGCATTACCCTCCTTACACACTCTCCTGGATTGGCCCCACCGATAAGGCTGAGATGGTGTGTCTGGAAGAAAATGCCATTTGCAGGTAACCAAGTAACCAAAGGTAATAGTATACTCATTATGCTGTAAAATGTTATACCAGCTTCATTATATGAAACCTATTTGCAAAATTACAAAATTATGGAAAAGGGATACCAAAAATTTAAGTCATATCATTTACTCTCCCTCAACTTTCGTGAAGTTCTTTCTTCTGGTGAACATAAAGGAAGATATTTTGAAGAATGTTGGTAATGAAACAGTTGCTGTTCTGTGTTGACTTCCATAGTAGAAAAAAAATACTATGTTACCAACATTCTTAAAAATATCGTCTTTTGTGTTCAGCACAAGAAAGAAACTCATACAGGTTCTGAACAAGTTGAGGGTGAGTCAATGATAGAATTTTTATTTTGGGGTGAACTAACACTTAAGAGGTAGATGTAAAATAAATGTATTTCATACTAGTTTGCCTAATCCTAAAAAATTATACTGGTATTGACATAAAAAGAGAAGGTATAATAATGTTGGATACTTTTTTTTTTTTTTTTTTTCTCTGAATTAAGTTGGCACCCACCACTTTCTTTCTAAATTCAGGGTCCTTAAGGTGGTTCTCAAGGTCCTCCAATTCCTCCTTGCACTGAGCTGTCTTGAGTTCCAAGATATCGTCCTCCCTTTGACGACTCTGGTTCCTCCGCAATAGAAGTAGAATTTCCCTCTGGGAGGCCGCCAGGCTGTCTACTTTCTGCAGCAGCACATGCAGTGTTTCTGCAATAAAGGTGTGTGTTTTATTTATTTATTTATTTTTATTTTATTTTTTTTAATCAAGGATTGAAAAAAGGCGTTTATTTTATTTTTTTTATTTTAAATATTAACAGAATAATTCACAAAAAAAAAAAAAAAGAGGGAATTTATAGGGAAAAGCATTTTTGTTTTCACCTTTTTTATTACCAAGCTGATTGTGCATAGATAAGATCCCTGAAGTTGCAAAGACTAAAGTCTCAAAACCAAAGAGATATTCTTTATCAAAGTTAAGACTTTGCCATGCCCCCCTAAAATGGCTCGTTCTAACACGCCCCCACATTTCTACCTCACTATGTGGAAATATTTGCATAATGCGGCCCAAATGTTCACGCAAAGAAAGAAGGCGTGGTTTCAGTAACCGCAGTTAGTGTTGAAGCAGCATGTCAGGGAGACGCTGTGTTCCAGCATCTTCTGCAAGTTTGAACCCTTTCCAATAGTCACAGTATAATTGAGATCCATCCTTTCACAGTGAATGACTCCTACACAATCTTTGCAAAAAAATTGAAAACATTCATTGTAGAGCAAGAAGGCAAAATGATACATTGAACTTTTGTTTTCTGGGAAGCCTGCATTTTATGTAGCTTAAGAAGAACATAACTAATTAAACAAATGAGATTTAAGGGGATAATTCACCTAAAATGAAAATTATCCCATGATATACTTGCTCTTTAGCCATCCTAGGTAGGGATGCACCGAATTTTCGGCCGAAAGAGAAATTCTCGGCCACTCAATATTCCGCACTATGCATGTGCTTCTGCTCGTGTAGTAGCCTACCGCTCATGCTTAAACTAGCATGGACAGTCAGTTTTAAAAAATGTTTTTATCCATTTGGTATTTTATAGAATCCATTATGCCATCTATCTGAACAAGATATCCAGGATCTCCGGCAGAAAAATAGGCCCACAACATTAAAGATCCAGCAGTATATTTCATTGTACACATGGGGAACTTTTTTATCCCGGTGTGCACCAAACCCATCTTGAGTGTTTGCTGATAAATTTTAAAATTAAAAGCTTAATTTTTTTTGCTTCATCTGACCATTGAACCCAGTCCCGTTTAAAGTTCCAGTCGTGTCTAGCAAATAAATATGCTGGAGTGTGTTTTTGGATGTGAGCGTTTTCTTTTTTTAGTGTTTCTTTTTTTCTTTTTTCTGTTTTTTTTTTCTTATGCTTTCTGACTCCAAGACTCAACTATTTTCTGCAGTTCTCCAGCTGTGATCCTTGGAGTCTTTGGCCACTCAAACTCTCCCCCTCACCGTGCATTAGGGCGATATAGACATACGTCCTCTTACTGTATTAGAGAAAAATATTTTTTTCATAATGTGATTTTCTTTAAGAAGAAAAAACTGTTTTTTTTTTTTAATTAAAGGTTAGATTTTTTTTTTAATTTTTGAAAGATCAAGTGGATAAACAATGCAGATTTATTTTCACAGCCTTCTTTGATCATATTTACGAAGGGTATGAATAATTTTGAGCACAACTGTATATGTATCTATATATAAATCTCACATTATCAATGTCAAAAATTCACTGTTGATGCAAGACGACCATGAACGTTACTGTGTCCCCATGATTGATTCTGATTGCTCTCTTCTCCACTTGTTCTCTGGGGATCCATCTCATTGATGTTTGTTTTTTGTTGTAATTGTATACTCCTACAAGAAATGAGTGGCATGGCTCTATGAACATTGGTAGAGGATTATGATAAACCCTGCAAAGGACTTTTCAATCTTTCTCCATTTCATCTGTGATCTCACAGCCGTTCTCATGCAGCAAGAATGCTTTGTCCTTGGCACTTACAGTTTTTGAGGAGATGACTGCCTTTCCTCTATTCTCTTGGAGACCTGTCTCAAAGGGTGTTTTCCACTTCTCACCATCCTCTTCATGGTATGCAGGTATGATTCGAATTTGAATGCGCTGCAGTTGTCAAGCCCATTAAATTGCACAGCGTCATCAGTGATGTGGAGCATAGAGTGGATGTTGTACACTATAAACTCCTCACCATAAAGCTCTCGTCCTCTACAGACAAAGTAGTGCAGCAGGTTTCCTGCATACCCCGAATGCCTCTGGACTAGTGTTGGTGACACTAGCAAGCACATGGCCACACTGAAAGACAGAAAATGTTGATACAGGTCATCGTCAAGGATTCCTTTCAGCACCAGCTTGCCCGTGTATAGCATGAATTGTCGAAATTCTGTAGCCTTCCACCTCTCCAGCTCAACCAGGCTTCGAGGTGTGCGAGAAAAGATAGATGGTATTTCATTTCTGAGTTGAAGAAGCCTAGTGCTTATTTCTAGTTTTTGAGTGCTGGAGAGCCTCACTCCTCTCGCTCCACTGGTCCAACTAAGCAGCAGCTTTTTCATCACCCCCAGGCATGATTGATGCATATAATCAACCGGGAAGCTCTTGACCATATCAATGGAAAGCTGGGCCAGTGGTGTGCTGTCTTTGTGATGTTCGGGCTGAACCTGGTGTGCACCAAACCCATCTTGAGTGTTTGCTGATAAATTTTTATTTTAAAATTAAAAGCTTAATTTTTTTTGCTTCATTGAACCCATGAACCCAGTCCCGTTTAAAGTTCCAGTCGTGTCTAGCAAATAAATATGCTGGAGTGTGTTTTTGGATGTTCTTTTTTTATTTTTTTAGTGTTTCTTTTTTTCTTTTTTCTGTTTTTTTTTTCTTATGCTTTCTGACTCCAAGACTCAACTATTTTCTGCAGTTCTCCAGCTGTGATCCTTGGAGTCTTTGGCCACTCAAACTCTCCCCCTCACCGTGCATTAGGGCGATATAGACATACGTCCTCTTACTGTATTAGAGAAAAATATTTTTTTCATAATGTGATTTTCTTTAAGAAGAAAAAACTGTTTTTTTTTTTTAATTAAAGGTTAGATTTTTTTTTTAATTTTTGAAAGATCAAGTGGATAAACAATGCAGATTTATTTTCACAGCCTTCTTTGATCATATTTACGAAGGGTATGAATAATTTTGAGCACAACTGTATATGTATAAAATTCACTGTTGATGCAAGACGACCATGAACGTTACTGTGTCGAATCCATTATGCCATCTATCTGAACAAGATATCCAGGATCTCCGGCAGAAAAATAAGCCCACAACAAGACGACCATGAATGGGAGTGGCATGGCTCGATGAACATTGGTAGAGGATTATGATAAACCCTGCAAAGGACTTTTCCATCTTTCTCCATTTCATCTGTGATCTCACAGCCGTTCTCATGCAGCAAGAATGCTTTGTCCTTGGCACTTACAGTTTTTGAGGAGATGACTGCCTTTCCTCTATTCTCTTGGAGACCTGTCTCAAAGGGTGTTTTCCACTTCTCACCATCCTCTTCATGGTATGCAGGTATGATTCGAATTTGAATGCGCTGCAGTTGTCAAGCCCATTAAATTGCACAGCGTCATCAGTGATGTGGAGCATAGAGTGGATGTTGTACACTATAAACTCCTCACCATAAAGCTCTCGTCCTCTACAGACAAAGTAGTGCAGCAGGTTTCCTGCATACTCCGAATGCCTCTGGACTAGTGTTGGTGACACTAGCAAGCACATGGCCACACTGAAAGCCAGAAAATGTTGATACAGGTCATCGTCAAGGATTCCTTTCAGCACCAGCTTGCCCGTGTATAGCCCCTGGATCTTCAGAAAAGCTTGGATTTGTAAAGTACTATTTTTTTACTAGTGGAAATTTAATTTTTGATATCAAGAATTTGATTTCTTTGAGTGATTATGTCATTGTTGATATCAAGAATTAGTTTATAAAGGCTCTGATGAATGTGTATAATATCATCTGATAATGCAAGATGAGAAGAATGCAGAGCCATGTATTTGATGAGACAGCCCACTAACAAATAAACCACAGTAAGATGCATTTTTATCCTTGAGAATAACCTTATTATTAATAATAATATGTTCTATTATAAGTGTTACTAAATGAGGGATGACCGATTTCCTCCAGGTGCAAAGAGTCTCTTGTCTCTCTAGGTGCACGCGCCATGAGAGAGAGGGAGCTCACGCGCTCGCAGTCAAACCTGTGACCGTTAACGCACTACTTTCTGTACAAATATGAATAATGAAGATATTAAGAATAAGTGGTCTCTTTTTAAGTAACGTTAGCATGACAGATGACTCTGAAACGAAAGAGCGTCTCTCAAACGGAGCGGATTGGCTCCATTAGCAGTGACCTCACAGCGATGTAGCGGTGTTTAGCGGTGTTTAGCGGCGCTGCTGTGACGGAAAGTCGCTGTCTGTGTGTCTTCTCCGGTAAATGTACCACACAAAAGACAGTCACATTTTTATTACAATTTAATGGGTTTCACGAATGAAAACGGCCGCTTTTTATTTTAGTTGTTAATTCCTTAAGAAAAACCGAACTATTCCCTCAGACTGTTTGTTATTATAATAACTGATTATAATTAAATGGTATTACTTTCTTTCTTCATAGTTTTAAATGTCATTTACTTGTATTGTCGGCCTGTACTTGTAAAGAGTAATTGAACTAAACTGGTTAAGTAAACAGTAATGTACCTGAGGAAAACGCACTGCTGGGGATGTCATCGAAGGGGAGTCGGGCTGTGCGCGCGAGTACGAATTTCATTATTGAGAGAAAAGTTTATTTATTTTATTTTATTATGTACATTTATATAATGACACATTGCATTAACTTAGCATTAAACGTCAAAAAAGATGGGGTTTTCATATAATGCGGTGTTTGTGCTTTACTATATTCAAAGCAATGGTGTTATCAAAATATA
>NW_015507292.1:32274-34532 GCF_001515645.1 Sinocyclocheilus grahami | reverse complement strand
CAAATATGAATAATGAAGATATTAAGAATAATTGTATAATTGGTCTCTTTTTAAAGTAAGTAGCATGACAGATGACTCTGAAACGAAAGAGCGTCTCTCAAACGGAGCGGATTGGCTCCATTAGCAGTGACCTCACAGCGATGTAGCGGTGTTTAGCGGTGTTTAGCGGCGCTGCTGTGACGGAAAGTCGCTGTCTGTGTGTCTTCTCCGGTAAATGTACCACACAAAAGACAGTCACATTTTTATTACAATTTAATGGGTTTCACGAATGAAAACGGCCGCTTTTTATTTTAGTTGTTAATTCCTTAAGAAAAACCGAACTATCCCCTCAGACTGTTTGTTATTATAATTAAATGGTATTACTTTCTTTCTTCATAGTTTTAAATGTCATTTACTTGTATTGTCGGCCTGTACTTGTAAAGAGTAATTGAACTAAACTGGTTAAGTAAACAGTAATGTACCTGAGGAAAACGCACTGCTGGGGATGTCATCGAAGGGGAGTCGGGCTGTGCGCGCGAGTACGAATTTCATTATTGAGAGAAAAGTTTATTTATTTTATTTTATTATGTACATTTATATAATGACACATTGCATTAACTTCGCATTAAACGTCAAAAAATATGGGGTTTTCATGTAATGCGGTGTTTGTGCTTTACTATATTCAAAGCAATGGTGTTATCAAAATATAACAGTCATATCATTTTTTTATTATTTGTTTATTTTCTCCCAGTTTGAGAGTCCCTCTTTGTTAAATATAATCGAGCATCCCTATAGGTGGCGATGTACGCACGCGAGTCGCCAATAAGCCCATGTATGGAGAAGAGCCAGTCACGCTGCACGCGAGCCGTGTACCATGCTTGAGAGGTAAGCGTAGTATGTATGCTTTTATGATAGATGTCTTTCATTGGTGGGATTGTTGTAACGTTTTTAAAAGTGAACTAATTTTGATCAGTTTTACCCGACCTTATGTTGTAGCTCTGCGTTTTGCTATGTGCATATTCTCACGTTAGCATTAGAGATCCCAAAACCGACTCCGATGTATGTAAATGCATATCACAATTCCTAATTTAAAGAATATATATTATATGCAGTTTTTTGTTTAGTAATCAAAGTGACAGGCAGTGTTGATGTGTTTTTGTTATCAGTTTATTCATAAAAGTTTCCAGCCAAACAAACTTGATTATTCAGACAGGTTGTTTTAACAGTACTGAAGTGTTTTACTCATAATGAATCCTCCAAACCCTCTAAAAGATACATGTTAGTAAAACAAGAAATTTAAGAGAACCATCCTGTTTATTTCTTTATTTCTAAATAAGAAATCAAATTGAACAGCTCAATATTGCAACGCATCAAGATCAACACAGAAGGCTCTTAAACATACACAGTCTTATTTCTGTGCATTCAATTAAGCCTTGTAGGCTTGCCTTATGACATTTAAAAATGTAATGTTGTTTTTAAAACCATGTCTCCAGTTTTCATCTACAAAGCATGGATTTCTGCAATAAAAATAAGTTATTGAATGTTAAGTTTTTATTTGCTGTGAAATAGTGTGAAGTTTGTGTGGCCATAACCTTAAATTCAATACCAGCAAGCATGCAAATTGTAAAAGAATAAATAACAGGCCAGTCAAACTAAACAATATTCCAGCTGGTCAAGCTAAATGTACTTGTCTCCTATCTTCTTTTGCAGTGCACTGATTAGATTTTTCCACTGCTGTCACTGAAATGACTTTCATCTGACAATAATTGTGTGTAATTTCTATTCTTGGGCCATGATTGTTCTTTGAACTTGAATATTTGTATTCATTTGTTCTGGTTTGTTTTTCACCACTGTCCTTTTAAATATTAATAATTGATAATGTCCTCCGCTGCTGTAGTATTTAGGCATTTTGAGAATTACATATCATAAATCAGTGACTATACTTTGTTTGTTTTTTTTGTGTGTAGTGTGAAGTACTATTGTGTTATGGTAAATTAAATATGTTAATAAGAGAGTTTCTGTGGTTTGTGGTTTCTGTGTCCTATGCACCATTTCTGTATGAAATAGGTAAACTTAACTAAGTAACTTCATTTAAAAATGTTTGCATAAATACAATGAACTTCATTTGTACGTGATAAGCCGATACCCATGCATTTAAAATTAGTAAACTGAATTTCTGTTATTGTCTCAATCCAGTGTGCAAATGTTTAATCGGTTTGAAACCATAGAATTGTGATCACTTGTAGATATAATACATAAGGACAGTTATGCACTTGTTT
>NW_015507292.1:31076-31674 GCF_001515645.1 Sinocyclocheilus grahami | reverse complement strand
TTCCATCTAAATGCTTCACTTGTGAAATGTATAAAAAATACATCTCAAATCTAAGGGCTGTGTCTTATTACTGGTTCATAAAAGAACATTTAGATGTTGGTTTTATTCACAGAACTATAGCACAACAGAAGTTATTGAAATGGAACGATTGAGAAAAAGCTTGCGAAGCATTACAAAGATTGTGCAGTTTACCGCCCCCTAGAGGAAGATATTGCACTTGTTTTGACCAAGTTTGACTTTCAGAAATTGAAATAACTTAATTTAGAATGCACACAGTTTGATATCTAAACTTCAAGGGGCGTGTCTTGTTACTTGTTCAAATAACAATATTTACAGCCATCTTTTACTATCATATGTAAATCAGGATGCACGCCATTGAATTAAATTTGAATCTGTTAAAACATTCATTTTTAAAACATACAGTATTCCATCTCAATTTCAAAGGGTGTGTCTTGTTACTGGTTCATAGACGAAAATTTAAATGTTGGATTTATTCACAAAACTATAACACAGCACACGATATTGAAATGTACATGAACAAATACATCAATTCATTTCATATAAATGTACTCTTCTATCTCAATTTCTAAGGGTGTGT
>NW_015507292.1:30103-30421 GCF_001515645.1 Sinocyclocheilus grahami | reverse complement strand
CATTTAGATGTTGGTTTTCTTCACAAAAGTGTAACACAACAAAAGTTATTGAATTGTAAAAAGTGAGAAAGAGCTCTGGAAGCTTCCCAGAGAGTGTGCAGTACAGCGCCCCCTAGAGGAACACACTGCAGTTGCTTTGACTGAGTTTGATCTTCAGAAATGTGAATAAATAAATTAAAAATACACAAAGTCTGACATGCAAACTTTAAAGGGTGTGTCTTGTTACTGGTTCATGGAACAACATCTACATGCTGGTTTTATTCGCGAAACTGTAACACAGCAAAAGCTATTGAAATGTAAGGATTGAGCAAAAAGCTC
>NW_015507292.1:24094-29334 GCF_001515645.1 Sinocyclocheilus grahami | reverse complement strand
TTATTTTGTCTTGTGGACTATATGTAAACATCTTTGATGCAAAATGTCTTACTCAGGACAGTACTAAAAAAATCCCTCTTACAAAACATCAAAGTGTTTTTTTTAACAAACATACAAACAAAACGGACCCTTTGAAAATGAGCTTGAAAATAGAATTTTTAACTAATTGATGTATTGATTGATCAGCTTAATAAACAGTTTAATTGGCTATTCAGTTTCAATTGAATGTTTTCTCTCATATTTCTGTGACTAAAACCAACATTAAAATATTCTTCTAGAAACCAGTAACAAGACACACCTTTTGAAGTTCCATGAATTTGAAAGGTTTGAATTGAAAACTCAGTCAAAACAACTGCAGTATCTTCCTCTACCATGTTTTCTATTATAGTTCTGTGACTAAAACAAATATAAAAATGTTCTTATAAAAACAGTAACAAAGACATGAGGTTAATACAGAAGAGTATATTAATTTTAAATTAATTAATTTATTAGTTTAAATTCCAATAGTGTGTTATTTGGTGTCAAACTTCTGTGAAAACAACAAACATTAAAATGTTCTCACAAGGACCTGGAATAAGCCTACTGCATAACCACTAAATTATGGAATGATAATGATTTTTAATATAATTTGTTTTTATTAATTTATTAATAGTAATAATATAATAATAACCACTATCACATATCTTGTTTACAATATTTCTTATTTAAATTCAAGTGAGCGTTATAAGTGTTTGTCTTTATATCTTTCAAAGAGCTTGGTGCACTATTTGCTCTTGTTTTGTTAATCGTGAAAAACATTCCGGCGGGAAAACATTCATCGTTTTATCCTTTACATGTACTTTGTAGACGGTCCCTAGGGGCCTAAGCGCTAGCTCGGCGCTGCTAGAGACTTTATGCATCTCAACATATAGAAGACGATTAAAACAAATAAACTGCGATGTGTGTTCAGTTCTACGTTCTAATGCTTTTCAGATAAGCCATTTTGTATATAATTGTACTCATCCACTAAGAATTTATTGAAGTTTTTTGCGGCTGAATATCGGTCTAATATCCAACGTAGAACCAACTTTATATTGGTAATTGAACGCCTGTGGCGAGATGTCTGGCTCAGCGTAACTCAGCTAGATTACGAAATACTTCACAGCCTTGAGGAAGATGGCTTGTTGGACTTGTCAGATTCCCTTCATCTGTTTTGTGCACATTATGTGTTCCTCCCACGTCTGAAGCGTGACCTCCACACATTTTCTGAAGACTGGGACAATCATCCGTTACAGTCTGAAAATGGGCTCACCCCTAACCAGCTGTGGATAATGGGACACATGCACAACTCATCTGGTGACGATGAAGAGAATTTTGTCATACTGTCAAATTGTGCTTTTGCATGATGCAGGAAGTCATTTGTTTTTTTCATTTAAGAATTTGGAACAGACTGGGGAGACGTTTGATAGTGAGACTGAAGATGATGTTGAGGTTCATGTTCCAGAAATTGAGTGCCCACTTACTTCTGCTCTGATGGAAACCATAAAATCCATCTTTAATCCTCTCGCAACATCTGACTGTTATGGCAGAGATATTTATATATCTTTGGTTCAATATTTTGAACGTCTGTAAAATACACAAACACCTGTGTTGAGACCACTGTAAAAATTTTTTACAAATTGTATACATTTTGAAAAGTGCAACTGTGACAAAGCAGCACAACGAATGAATTGTATGCAAAGTAATTTGTAAATGAAAATTCAGAATGGTTAATGATTTTGTATTGCTTTAACATGAACATTTGTTTGAACAAATATTGTCAAAGATACAGTTTTACTTGTGCCAATAAACAGTGACTCAAAGAGAAGCTGAAAGTTGCTGTTTCAACATGCTTTCCCCATCAAATACATTTAAACATTATCAAATGACTCCCCATATGTCATGACTATTCTTATGTTTTTAAATTCATTGTGTTTTCAGGTGAGCTGTAGGAAACGTAATTGTGCAAGTACATGCACTTACAGTTGGAAAACACACAGTATGATGTGTGTCACAGTCGTGATTGAACTTCACAGTGATGTTGAAGTCCTTCTGGTCACTGGGAAGAATAGGCTTATGTCTCTGGCCTGTCATCCACTGCATAACTTTACCAGCAGTCATTTGTTCAGCTTCACCTTCTTAAAAATGGGAAAAACTTGCAGTGGAATGAAAACAAGATTAACAGAACTTTATGTATGTTGTGCCATTAAAATACATACCACAATCCTCAACTTCCTGTAGGAAATCCTGGAAAAAGTTCATTACATTTACTTCTTTGGTGTATTTCACAGAACCTTTGTCACTAAGGACAGGGTGGTAAGGCTACATCCACCTTAAATAAAAGAGATGGTGTTAGCATTTCTATAGGTATGTTGCATTTAACATGTCCTCATTATGAAAACACTGTAAGAACCACAATGGTTTACACGGTCGTCATTTTCCCCTGGGACAAACAGTGGTAGACATAAGTCTGGATGAATTTCCATGACTTTTGGGAGATCGTAGAGCTGCAGGCCTTTTCGCAGCTGATCAAGCATTGGAACAACTCTCATAGTGGAGTGTAAAACAATGGCTCTCTAGAGGAAATAACGGTTTCATCAATACATATTTAAAACATTAAACAATATAAAAAAAAAATACAGAGTAACTAAATTTTGATGTACTAGATGATAAACTTGATGCTTTTGTTATTTACTGTACAAAATTTTATAAGATTACAAATACAGTTAAAATGAAAACAATTTTGTACTCCAAGGAGAATAAAAAGTATAGTGCACCTGATGTTGCTTTTCATGTCAGCAGACACTTTTCCAGTGTATCCACAGCTTAAAATCTCATCTGTAAGCTCACTCATGTCATCTGTTGAGTTAACCTAAATACAGAGAAATAGAATACAGTCTTATTGGCATCCCTTATTTACCTTTAAGAGTTAAACATTACTATATAAAATGTGCATATCTGGTTAATATTTTACCTTCTCAACGAGCAGGGAGAATTCCAAATCTGTGACGTCACTGGTTGTCACCTGTATACTGTCATAATCTCCAGAGCAAAGATATTGGAAACACCACTCGCGCAAAAAAACCGCCGGTGGTCCTCCTTGTGCTAGACTGACAGCCATAATTTCTCCTGCACTTCTAATACCACAGTGGATAAAACAAAACCTTAAATCAACCAAAAATAATGTTTATCAATGTGAAGTGTTAACTGATCAAATCTTGCATACCTGAAGTAATTACGATCCACGCTGTTGAGACAATAGACTGGATTTTTCCCTTTATTATCTACACCATCGATAAACAGTCTTGTTTCGATCTCTGCAATCATTTCTAGACAACAACAAATACATCCTATTTAAAATCTGATCTGACAATGTCTGCTTTAAAATATAAAACGTTTTATAATAAACTAAATTAGTTATACCTGTTAAGAACTCCTTGCTAAGAGCACCAGAGTCGACCCCTGCTTCGCCAAAAAAGGTAACATTTAGTCTACCTCTCGGTGAAGATTTCTTCTGGCGCTGCCACTGCTGCATGCCTCTATTGAAGATGTCATTCCGAGAAACACAGATGGAAAAGGTGTTGTTTTGATCAACATTACTGCTGATCCAATTCAAAATCCCCCCAGAACTTTGTAATAGAAATAAACAGATATGAAACATGAAATAAACCAGCAAAGCGAAACAAACAGTTTCTTAATATACCATTTTTACCTTTGAAGTGTATTTATTGGGTCACTGAAGTTATCATATTCTGCAGTTCTGCACACAGACAAAAATAAAAAAGTAAATGCTTTAATATTTCAAATTGCTGGATAGGAAAAGTTTAAATTATTAATATTAGATAAGTGACACTAAACAATTTAGTAATTAACTGTAATCCACTGTTAAATGTTTTCTTGCACAGTGGACACTCAGCAGTCTGATGTGACATTAAAATACTGAGTTAAATTATGCACAAACAATTGTTTAGGAACCATACATATACCATAAATTCATATTAATACATAAATAGATAAAAAATATCCTTCTCACCTTCTCTGTCCAGACTTCATTTATATTTGAATCACAGCTTTCAGTATCTAGTGACTTTTCCAATTCCTGAAACCACACAAAAAAAAAAAAAAAAAGAAAAAGTGTTTTCAGAGCTTATGAAATAAACAAAAGATCCGTATGTTCCAAACTTTGAGCAAAAACAACACACCTCTTTCCAATGTGTCAATAGAACTTCTTCTTGTGGGGAGTCTGGGGATTTCTCCATTGACAGGAAATTAAACAGAATCTCATCACCCTTGTTTTTAGAGCTCATTGGTGACTAAAATAAACACCTTAGACTTACATCACTTGAGGCACACAGATCCACATGTTCCATCTTACAGTGTTTTATATGTATTGGAAGGCACTGAAGAGGAATCATTTGGCTGCAGAGTGTACACTGGGCTTTGGGCATTTTTTCAAACTCCCTTGCATCAGGTGGTAATGGAGTTGTGTCAGTTTGCTCTTGCAGAAGAACTACATACATTGTGCACTTTCCATTGCTGCTCACGGTTTTCAACTGCTGTCCATTATATCCATCTGGGTCAGGAGGGATGACAATCAATTTCCGCTGCCCACCTCCACCTACGATTCAAAATATATGTAAATAGATAATCCACCAAACATTTTTAACAGAAAAAAAATCCATCCAATATCTATAAACATGTATGATTTTCAATTCACATAAGTTTTAAGAGGTTAGGGCAAAAATTCAAAACAATCCTACATACCTGAGCACTTGTGCAGCAACCATCCTCCGCAGATTTTTGCCAGTTTTGGATATGCATTAACAAGCACCTCTGATAGCTTAATTATCAAAAGGCAGAGAAAAACAGAGTAAGGAAAGGCAGAGTAAGGAAATTCACCCAACACAAAAAAAAAAAGAAAAATAACATTATCGATCTTAACTCTGAATGAGTCATGTTTTTGGTTATAGTTAATGATCTTCTCCCAAGTCCTGCAAGTGTAAGCTGTAATTCTGTCTCTCCTTTGGGTGTTTTTTCATATTGTTGGTCAAGAAGGGAAATTTTTTTTTTTATATGGCCGTTTATATGGTCCAAAACTTTTTTACCCCTTACTTCCCTTCTAAAAAAAATCCAGGAAATGACCTAAATTTTTCATTTTTGAGCCAGTTCAGAACACTCAGTGTTACGGGGCGGACAAGACGTGAGACATGTGGATCCATGTG
>NW_015507292.1:23033-24084 GCF_001515645.1 Sinocyclocheilus grahami | reverse complement strand
ATCTATATTATTTATTGGTTTATGTTTTTTTCCTACTACAAACACGAAATCTGATGAAGTGCTTTATAATCTAATGGTTCTTCATCTTCATTAATGAAGGATCAAGAATAAACACCAACCAAGAGAGAACATGAGAGATCCAGAACCCTGCAGAATGAAACGCACTGAAGAACAAACAGGTTGGTGTTTATTCTTGATCCTTCATCAATGAGGCTGAAGAACCATTAGGTTATAAATCTTTGAGCAGTTCAGCATATTTAATATTGAATGACATAAGAGCTGTCAATTGGTAACTTAATAAATAAGGTATAAATAACATAATAGCAAAATCAGTTTTCCTTTTTTTCTTTTTGTTATCAACAAAGTTATTATAATATGAACTGATTTATTTTGCATTAATTTGGAATGAAGTTCACAATGTTAGCAGCCCTCTAATGGGACTTTTAGCTTTCAACTTTTTATTTTAGCTTCTGTAAACTTTTTTTTTTTTTAGAAAATGTATTATTTTTCTTGCAACAGTTGTTTGTGTAAAATAATTTCTTACTGGGTCATTGGATGGATTAGAAATATCCTGCTTCCTACTTCTGAAGTTATAATTATGAGTTTGTTGTGTTCGAGTGCTTTGTTGTTGAAAATAAAAGGAATCATGGAGGATGCCACATTCATTCTTACCTCTTTCTCTGGGAAATCTCATTTAAAGTTAGAATGCATTGAATATGAGTAATGAGTTTAATCAAATATTACTTGAAGCAAATACAAAAATTATGTAAAAGTGAAAATGAATGAGAAAGGTCTCTCTCTTTACTGACTTTACTGAGAAGAAGAGAAGCAAAGTGTCCAGTTCCCTTTCAGTCAGTCACTCTCGACGTCACGTCGGATGACCGACGAATTGGGATCTCGCTTAGAGGGACCAATCTACTTCGAGTGTAAACTAAACGAGCCAATGCACATTGGCATGCGATTATTGCATCCAGCTGCTGCTGATCACAGCGTGAGTATAAGTAGGCAGCAGATGCAGCGCATATTCAGCTTTTCGCTTCGGAGCCGAGCG
>NW_015507292.1:17871-19204 GCF_001515645.1 Sinocyclocheilus grahami | reverse complement strand
AATCTTCAGGTGTTTCTTCAGGACTGATGCTCAATGACTGATCACAGTTAAATGGTCTTTCTTCAGAAAGAGAAGGCAGATGTGATTTCAGAGCGAAAGCATGAGCCGCTTCTTCCCAGTGTGAACTCTCATGTGAATCTTCAGCCTCCATTTACATGTCAATCTTTTTTTACACTGAGGGCAGGTGACATTTTTTTGGCTGAAGTTTTTCCTTTCTACTTCACGTCCATCAGGTCTAAAAGAAACATTAAACCAAGTGATATTTCAAATGAGGGACAATTGTAAATATGAAAAGTGATGAAAACCCCAAAGTCAAGATCACTGATGAGTTCAATGGTCATTTTTGTTCCACTGTATTCATATTCGTTCCACTGTATGTCCACACATGTAGCAGAATGACAATAAAGCTTGACTTGTGCTGATTCTTCCCATAGTAGATTTTTATGTTGTCCTTAAGGTGTGATTTTTGTCTTCCCGCATTCCCGCACTGATCACATGTGTAAGGTTTCTCTCCAGTGTGAATGCTTTCATGTGTCTTCAGGTCTCCTGGATCTCTTGTTCTCTTCTCACAGTGTGAACACATGTAAGGTTTCTCTCCAGTGTGGATCCTCTGGTGCAGTTTAAAATCTTCAGCTGTAATAAAAGTCTTCTCACACTCAAAGCACATATATTCTCTCACACCAGTGTGTATCTTCTGATGTGCTTTTAAACTGAAGAACTCTTTCCACAGAAAGAGCATGAATGTGTTTTCTTCTCTGAATGAACTTTCAGGTGATTCTTCAGGTATGAAGCCCACAAAAATGTTTTTCCACATTGATCAGATTCATGCAGTTTCTCTCCAGTGTGGATGTTCATGTGCATCTTAAAGTGTGATGATTGTCTGTATGTCTTGCCACACCGATCACATGTGTATGGTTTCTCTCCAGTGTGGATCTGAGGAAGATCACTGCTATTATGTGACTATATTGTATTGAACTATACAGCACTTCAATGCTAATGTTGAATCAAGACTAGTTAGCACAAAATGTATAACTGAAATGGATTAATAACAGCATTTCATTATGGTTACATTTGAATTGGTTACAAAATAGATGTATAAGACCATGTAATTGTGTCCAGCATGTAGGGTGTGTGATATATATCATCTGCGATAATATCGTAATTGTTGTTTTGATGTGCAATTTGACATGATCGAGTACATTACAGAAACTAAACAAAACACTCCTACAGAGTGCACAAATACATTATGTGATGAAGTCTAGTAGGTTAGACCAGTGTTTCCCAACCTTTTTTAGTCACGGCACCCTTTGGAAATTTTAACAAATTTGTGGCA
>NW_015507292.1:14689-17273 GCF_001515645.1 Sinocyclocheilus grahami | reverse complement strand
TACAGCAGGGAAGAACTGCAGAATATAATGTCATACAGATATTTTTTATATATATTTTTTTTTTGTCCATCAATGGTGGCAATCAGTAGGAAGAGACCAATTTATATGACAGATTTTCATGTAGGCATTTATTCATATGTAAACATTGTTTAATTACCATTATAACTAGCTATCACACAAAGTTTGGCTCACTCAGTGTATTTTTGATTTTACAGTGGGGTCATTTTGTTGCAGTAGCACGAGATAGCTTGATTTCAAACTTTCGAGTAAAAAATGACAAGTCAGCAGTCAGTAATAAAATAAGAACAAATAAAGAAATTACTAATGATAGCAGAAATAAAAAATAATGATATGCCTACAAATGAATTAAATTGATTTTTAGTTTTTCAGGTAGGTCTAACAGTAGGACTATTAAGAGATTTATTTTTTTATTTTATTTTTTTTTCATATCGCGATTTGATTTAAGTGCAATGATGTCCTTTTGCTTAATTCATCCAAACTTTGACAAATTCTGTGATATTCCACGTTAAACTGTACATTTTTGTTCTGTATTTGTTCTGGATTCTTCTGAAATCATTATGACCAGCAATGAATGGAGAATATCACATCATGTTGGACCTTGTGATTTGTCTTTCACTGTAGTTTGACTGAAAACTACACTTTTTTATAGCACATACTCTACATACACATTTTGCATCAGTTTTAGTTCTTGTAAGCCACGCTTAGCTTATCTACTGCTCTTCTGTTTTTCTGATTCTGATGCAGGATTGTGAGGACAGTGTAAAGACAGGAATATGTAGATGAGCTCAAAATATTAGAGAATAAATCACATTGAGAGTAAATAAGACAGCTCTGCTATTTGTCATTTACACTTAAATGACATAAAAACAGTGTTATAAATGTTGAAGAAGAGTACAGAAAGACAGTCAATTATGAAGAAGACTCTAAATTCATTAGTCAGTCTAATATTTCCTTAAATGCAGGATTTAAAATACATCAATTATAACTAGATGTTTGATTGTACAATGATAAAAATCTTAATTTCAGCTCTAAATAAGAGGTAAAGTGCTGCTTTGTCTTTTTCAAACCCACATAAGTTTATGAGTTACAGTCTCAGTTTTTCTCTTTTAACAGACGTTAGATTCAAAACTATTTAAATCTTAAATGACAGATTGTGAAAAGCACAAATATCTAGATCACAGCAACCTGTAAAACTGAACAGAACATGAACATAACTGGCCATTTTCTATTTGTATGAAGAAACTGAAAGTTCATTAACATTAAATGAGTTCTGAACTAATTCAATGAATCATAGATTTCATATATCCTAATTATTCATCATAACCTACAGCTAACTGAACGAAATCATTCAATCTGAATTCATAGCTATTGCTGTAATGAAAGAAATGTAATGAAATTTCTTCAAATACAAATATATAATTCTGTCATATAATAATTATTACCTTTCAGATGTATATGTTTGGCTTGGAGTATTTGATATGATTTGTCTGTCATTATTCAACTAACCCTTCAGAGTTCAGAAATGTTGAAGAGCGAGGTGAAAGGAGAAGACTGAGCATTATCTGCAGCAGAGGGAGAATATGAAGAAACAGCAGCTTTTAGTTTGTGAGAGATCTGCTGTTAGAAGGAAGAAGGAGAAAGCAGGTGTGTTTGTGCTTCACGTTCCTGTCCAGTTGGTGGCGCTGATGCACGAGATCTGTTGTTAACTGGACTTTGCTTTTCTCCAAGATGGAGTCGTGTCAGGTGACAAACATCAATCGTGAAGAGCGCACAGGTGTTTAACCGCGATCACAAACCGAAAGTGTTTTCAAGACTTCTGGATTCTGTTCCTGCAGCACAAGATCGTCTGTGCTACTGCGAGTAAGTCTGAATACTTTCACTATATTACAGTTATTTAGGAGAATGATGAACGGGTTTCATAGCTGTAGGTGTGATTTGTGAAGTTATAACTTAATAATTCAATTACAACCTTAGATCCCCACTGACAGATGTAATAACCTCTGATCGATGTATACTACTTTACATTTGAAGTGGATGAAAACCTTTATTCAAAGTTGACGTAAAACCAAAGTGTTATGCACTACTGACTTTGCCCTATGCAGATAGTTCATGGACATTTCACTGTGTTGCCATTATATGTTCTGAGATTGCATATCAACAACCTGAAATACAATGCATTCTTTCCTTTATGTCCGCAGGTCTACTTCCGAGCTTGAGTCATTTCCAGAGGCGGACAGTAACTAAGTACATTTACTTGAGTATTGTACTTAAGTACACTTTTTGAGTATCGGTACTTTACTTGAGTATTATTTTTTCTGGGAACTTATGACTTTAACTTCACTACATTTGAAAGACAAATATTGTGCTTTTCACTCCACTACATTTCTATCAAGGTCCTCGAAGTAGAAAGTCATTACTATGTAGCAGCTTTGAAAGTCAGTGGGTGATTTTTTTATTCTCTAAAATGTGACTTTCTTTTTTTTTCAGACAGTTTATCGGTAATCACTCTTGTAGGGCCACATGAAGAGATTTCCCAGCATTTTTTGAACACTGACCAGTTCCA
>NW_015507292.1:14072-14679 GCF_001515645.1 Sinocyclocheilus grahami | reverse complement strand
CAGTCAATGTACAGTCGCTCTTCAGCTCTGGGTCTGTAGACACTTTACTAAATTATTCCACATCAGTGATTTTGGTTTTTAGGTCATAAATAGATTTTGTGAACACACTTAATTTGAAGGGTTATATGATGCTTTTTAATGTCTTCATTTGTCTTTAGTGTGTAATGTATCTGTTTGTGTAAGATCTTCAAAGTTACAAAGCTCATAGTCTCCTGCAAAGTGGTTTATTCTATCTAACAGAGAACACTGATCCAGAAATGCCTAAAAGGCCTTGACTGAAGTCCAGATATTAATGTCACAAATGTCTGCGTCACAATGTGAAATATTAGCGTAATGCTGTCACACAAAGAGAAGACGAGGCTTCAGTGAGTTGTAGTGTTGTCGTCATGTCGTGGAGACGCTGTGTGTTTGGATGCGAAAGCAAACCCGCTTTGTTTGGAATCAGTGTTTCAGATTTATTAATAACTCTGTTCCTGAGCCGTACGACACAAAGGTTAGCTTGTGTGCAGCACGCTTTATGAAGCTGCAGTGCATTTTCTCCCAGCTTCCTGTGAACAACATCAGCTATACACACCTAAATACACTGTACATACAATACAATAAACCA
>NW_015507292.1:12821-14030 GCF_001515645.1 Sinocyclocheilus grahami | reverse complement strand
CACGAACCAAACGGTATTTGATGTGTTTCTTATTTTTCTTTAAGCATAGACTGTGTCAGAAAGTGTATCAGCGAATAATTATCATAAAACTTAATATATTAAGTCCATAAATTTATCACAGTATTGTTTTTCTCTTTGCTAAACATGTTTACACAAAGGTTAGCTTGTGTACAGCACGCTTTATGAAGCTGCAGTGCATTTTCTCCCAGCTTCCTGTGAACAACATCAGCTATACACACCTAAATACACTGTACATACAATACAATAAACCACTCCTAAATTACTGTATTTTATGTTGGCACTTCAGGACATAAAGTTGTTACAGTGAAGAAGAAATTATAACTTTATGAGATTGTATCTGAAAGATAAGAGAGTTGCAATTTCTTCTATTTTAGTCAAAAAAGAAAACATTCAGGCTCACACGTGTCTGTGAAGAGTGACGAGTCAAAGAATGAAGGACCAGACTTCAGTGAAGAAACAACACGAACCAAACGGTATTTGATGTGTTTCTTATTTTTGTTTAAACATAGACTGTGTCAGAAAGTGTATCAGCGAATAATTATCATAAAACTTAATATATTAAGTCCATAAATTTATCACAGTATTGTTTTTCTCTTTGCTAAACATGTTTACACAAAGGTTAGCTTGTGTACAGCACGCTTTATGAAGCTGCAGTGCATTTTCTCCCAGCTTCCTGTGAACAACATCAGCTATACACACCTAAATACACTGTACATACAATACAATAAACCACTCCTAAATTACTGTATTTTATGTTGGCACTTCAGGACATAAAGTTGTTACAGTGAAGAAGAAATTATAACTTCATGAGATTGTATCTGAAAGATAAGAGAGTTGCAAAATAAAAGCTTGCTTCTGTGAAACGTTCAGCTCAGACTTGGACTCGGGGTCAAACAGATACACAATTATTACAACAGCATTGTTACTGTTATTATTACACCCAATAAACAGTGATGAACTTTTAAAATAGCGTCATATGGTCCCTTTAATTGAAGCATGCTAACAGAACTGTCTAGCGCTGACATTTCTGCTCTCTATTTAAGTCAAAAAATAAAAAATAAAATCTCTTTAATTAGATCAGTCAAATATTTGTACAAATATATTTAGTCTCACATTTGAAGTACTTTAAATAAATTGTTAAATAAATGTGAGTCTGTAAAGAAGAATGACTGCTATCTTTAAAACTCT
>NW_015507292.1:10126-12119 GCF_001515645.1 Sinocyclocheilus grahami | reverse complement strand
CCATACATTTTTCACAGTATTGTTTTTCTCTTTGCTAAAAATGTTGACAAGATATTTTGGTCATATATTTGTTTCCTAAAAATGCAGTATTTTGATTTATTTTATTTACTATCAGACTTCAGTATGAAACATTAGATCCAGATTTACAGTCTCACAGGAACCACAAGCATTTTACAGACAGTCTCCTGCAGATCTTCCAGGTAATAAAACACATTTTCAAGAATATTTAATAATTATAATAAACAAATATGTTATTGAATAAGAGTGTGACATAACTTTTATTTAAATTTTTCTTTTTAAGAACCCATAAACTAAAAATTATAATTTTAATTATTATTTACAGCTAGTTAACGTTTGTCTCAACTTGATTTTTAATGAATATTTTTAATTACTGAATAAATAATTTTTTCCTAAATATAGATGAAGATTTTTTCTGTCATTCATTTTTGTCTTGCTTTGAAGGATCTTGAGAACAAAATAATCACATTTCTGAAGAAAGAACTGGAAAAGTTTAAGAAAATATTACAAAAAGAGAACTTACAATACTTTGTGAAGGAGTTTAATGAGAACAGATGCAGTAACAAAGAAGCAGCTCTTGATCTCACGCTCTGCTTCCTGAGAGAGATGAAGCAAGATGAAGCTGCTGATACTCTAGAAGGTAAGAGAATCGTGATCATCTGTCAGACTGTCACTTATAAATGTAGGAGATTAAAAATATCTGTATTTTTGTTTCTGTTTAGATGAGCTGATCTTCATTCATCAGCTAAAATGTAGCCTAAAGAAGAAGTATGAATGTGTGTTTGAAGGAATAGCAAAGCAAGGTGACTCTACACTTCTGAAGAACATCTACACAGATCTCTATATCACTCAGGGTTGTAGTGAACAGGTCAATACTGAACATGAGGTGAGACAGATTGAAGTTGCTTCCAGACGTCATGAATCACAGGAGATACAGGTTGAGTGCACAAATGTGTTTGAAGCACCTGAAGAAGACAAGCAGATCAGAACTGTACTGACAAAAGGAGTTGCTGGCATCGGAAAATCAGTCTCTGTGCAGAAGTTTGTTCTGGATTGGGCCGAAGGAAAAGAAAATCAAGATATCAGCTTCATATTTCCTCTTCCATTCAGAGAGATGAACTTAAAGGAGCAAGAAAAACTAAGTTTGATGGACATTATAACTCAGTTTTTCCCAGAGACAAAAGGACTGAAGCTTACAAGAAGAAATCAATTCAAAGTCCTGTTCATTCTTGATGGATTGGATGAATGTCGACTTCCTGTAAACTTTAAGGATAATGAGACGTGGTCTGATGTTTCATCACCAGCCTCTCTGGATGTTCTCCTAACGAACCTCATCAAGGGAAATCTGCTTCCTTCTGCTCTCATCTGGATCACCAGCAGACCAGCAGCTGCCAGTAAGATTCCTCCTGACTGTATCGACCGGCTGACAGAAATACGAGGATTCAATGATGCACAAAAGGAAGAGTACTTCAGAAAAAGATTAACGGATGAGAATCTGGCCAAAGAAATCATTGATCATGTTAAACAATCAAAGAGTCTCTTTATCATGTGCCACATCCCAGTCTTCTGCTGGATTTCAGCCACTGTTCTCCAGAACATTTTAGAGGAGAAAAGAAATAATGTTGTGAAAAACAATCAGGCTGATGATGCCTCCAAAACACTGCAGGAGTCAAATACTGAAGACACTCCTAAGACTCTGACACAAATGTACACACACTTTCTCAGATTTCAGATCCAGCAGAGCAGACGAAAGTATGATGGAGAATACACACCAGATGTTTCCTGGGATAAAGATGCCATCTTTTCACTGGGGAAACTGGCATTTGATCAGCTGGAAAGAAACAATGTGATCTTTTATGACACAGATCTGGAAGCCTGTGGTATTGAGGTCTATAAGGCATCAGTGTACTCAGGCATGTGTACCCAGATATTTAAGGAGGAAACAGGGATCGTTCTTGGTACCATGTACTGCTTC
>NW_015507292.1:9040-10091 GCF_001515645.1 Sinocyclocheilus grahami | reverse complement strand
AACGGTATTTGATGTGTTTCTTATTTCTCTTTAAACATAGACTGTTTCAGAAAGTGTATCAGCGAATAATTATCATAAAACTTATAGTTCATAAATTTATCACAGTATTGTTTTTCTCGTTGCTAAAAATATTTACAAGATATTTTGGTCATATCTTTTTTCCCTAAAAATGCAGTATTTTGATTTATTTTATTTACTATCAGGTTTCAGTATGAAACATTAGATCCAGATTTACAGTCTCACAGGAACCACAAGCATTTTACAGACAGTCTCCTGCAGATCTTCCAGGTAATAAAACATTTTCAAGAATATTTAATAATGATAATAAATATGTTATTAAATAAGAGTGTGACAAATTTTATTTCTCGTTTTTCTTTTTAAGAACCCATAAAATAAGAATGAGAACCTATTTTAATTCATATTTACAGCTAATTAACATTTGTCTCAACTTGACCAGACGTCGTGAATCACAGGAGATACAGGTTGAGTGCACAAATGTGTTTGAAGCACCTGAAGAAGACGAGCAGATCAGAACTGTACTGACAAAAGGAGTTGCTGGCATCGGAAAATCAGTCTCTGTGCAGAAGTTTGTTCTGGATTGGGCCGAAGGAAAAGAAAATCAAGATATCAGCTTCATATTTCCTCTTCCATTTAGAGAGATGAACTTAAAAGAGCAAGAAAAACTAAGTTTGATGGACATTATAGCTCAGTTTTTCCCAGAGACAAAAGAACTGAATCTCACAAAAAGAAATCAATTCAAAGTCCTGTTCATTCTTGATGGATTGGATGAATGTCGACTTCCTGTAAACTTTAAGGATAATGAGACGTGGTCTGATGTTTCATCACCAGCCTCTCTGGATGTTCTCCTAACGAACCTCATCAAGGGAAATCTGCTTCCTTCTGCTCTCATCTGGATCACCAGCAGACCAGCAGCTGCCAGTAAGATTCCTCCTGACTGTATCGACCGGCTGACAGAGATACGAGGATTCAATGATGCACAAAAGGAGGAGTACTTCAGAAAAAGATTAATGGATGAGAATCTGGCCAAAGA
>NW_015507292.1:7054-8950 GCF_001515645.1 Sinocyclocheilus grahami | reverse complement strand
AAATAATGTTGTGAAAAACAATCAGGCTGATGATGCCTCCAAAACACTGCAGGAGTCAAATACTGAAGACACTCCTAAGACTCTGACACAAATGTACACACACTTTCTCAGATTTCAGATCCAGCAGAGCAGACGAAAGTATGATGGAGAATACACACCAGATGTTTCCTGGGATAAAGATGCCATCTTTTCACTGGGGAAACTGGCATTTGATCAGCTGGAGAGAAACAATGTGATCTTCTATGACACCGATCTGGAAGCCTGTGGTATTGATGTCTATAAGGCATCAGTGTACTCAGGCATGTGTACCCAGATCTTTAAGGAGGAAACAATCTGTCTCCAGAGAGATCCATCAATCTGTTCTACTGTCTGAATGAACTGAACGACCAAACTCTGGTGAAAGACATTCAGACCCACCTTAGCAAAGGAAGCCTCTCATCTGCTGATCTTTCACCTGCCCAGTGGTCTGCTTTGGTCTTTGTGTTGTTGACATCAGAGGAGGAGCTGGAGGAGTTTGAGCTTCAGAAATTCAAGAAATCAGACGAGTGTCTCATTAGATTATCAGCAGTCATCAAAACCTCCAAAAGAGCTCTGTAAGTTATTTCATTAATTTTTTCATGTTTTGTTCTCATCTTAAAATTGCATTTATCTACATGGATATATAGCAGGTTTAGACACCCCTGATATATAGTGATTATTAACCATATACCAGTTATAATTAAATCATAACACATTTTGTTGAACTTTAAAAAAAATAAAATAATTTTGCGTTAAAAATGCCAGTCCTTTGGAATTACTGTTCAATGGTATTTTATTAGATTTACATGGGTTTTATGTAGAAATTTCTCTTTTCAGCAAAACAAGCTGTTTAGTTAGCTGCAGAAGAAGCACATCATGTTATTAGAAAACACATTGTTCCATAGTTATTTCTACTCTAATATGCAGTTCAACTTCTTAAACTTCTGCTATAAAGGAGATATACTCTTGCATAACCTCAATGCATAAATGATGAACCTATTTACATATTTTATTAAGTTTTATTCAAGCATGCTAGTTTGTTTTATCTAGGAAACTTGAATCAATAAATATCTAATATACTGTATATGCAGTATATTTACTGTTCATGTAAAAATAATTGGTATAATTATTATTTTATTTTTTTTTGTATTTAACAAATGTATTACATGTATCTAACTCTGTGATTTGATATATTTCTCTTGTAGGCTAAATGATTGTGACTTAACAGACAAAAGCTGTCCAGCTCTGGCTACAGTTCTTGGATCAGATACCAATCTGAAGGAGCTGAACATGAATAGTAATAATCTGCAGGATTCAGGAGTGAAGCTGCTCTGCACTGGACTGGAGAATATAAATTGCAAATTAGAGATACTGAGGTAAGTTTTGTGACAATCCCTAGTGTTTGGTTAGAATTCAGATCCATCTGTTAACATGGAACTAGATAATTTGCCACAGATTTGAGGACAGAACTGCTTCAGCTCAGCGAAATTTGTAGGGTTTAATTCAAGCATGAACTCTACATTTAAAGTCATTTCAATGTGGTTTAAGAGTGGACTTATGTTAGATCATTTCAAAACGTAAATTTTCTTGTTTCTCAACCATTTTGAGGTTGTTTGTATGTTGTGGATTTTTTAGATGAAAGACTTACACACCTGTTGAGTTTTAGATAATTGAAACCTTAAAGGGGTCATGTACTGCATTTGTAATTATTTTATAATGTTCTATGTGATGCACCTATAATGTTAGCAAGAATTGTACATCAAAAACATCATAATTTAGATATAATATGCTATATTGTATCCGGGTTTTGACCCTCTCTGCAGAACAGTCTGTTTTTATAGACGAGGTACATTCGAGATGCTGAAGTGAACGCCCACT
>NW_015507292.1:1993-7016 GCF_001515645.1 Sinocyclocheilus grahami | reverse complement strand
TTTAAGTCTAGATCTAGGCACGATGAGTAGACCGAGATCACTGGACCTCAATGTTCTATAAGAGGTGTACGGATGGAGCAAGTCAGTCAGGTACTGAAGGGACAAATTATTTTGGGCTTTATAAACAAATAACAGAATTTTAAAGTAAATTCTATATTTGATAAGTAACCAGTGCAGTGCAGATAAAATAGGAGTTACTGGCTCATACTTGCGGGTGCAGAGAGTAGTCTAGCAGCTGCGTTTTGCACTAGCTGTAGACGAGAGAGGAAAGACTGAGAAATACCGTAATAAAGTGAATATCAATAGTCTAAATGAGTTGTTACAAAAGCATGGACCACCGTTTGGAAGTTACTCTGTGATAAGAAAGGTTTCATTTTAGAAAGTTGACGGAGATGATAAAAGCATGATTTTACAACAGCACTGATGTGTTTGTCAAATTTTAAGTTATGATCAAACAGAACGCCCAGATTTCTAGCATAGTGAGTTACATATGGAGCCAGAGAGCCACAGTCAACATTTAACACACAATTTTCCTTATGGCCAAAAATAATTATTTTGGTTTTATTTTCATTTAAATTAAAAAATCATCAGCATATAGATGAAAGGATACTTTATATTTGTTAAAAAATGGAAGCCAGAGGTAAGATGTACAGGGTGAACAATACCGGTCCAAAGATTGATCCCTGTGGAACTCCACAATTAAGATGTATACAAGAGGAGGTCTGATGACCAATGCAAACACTAAAACATCTGTTGTTCAGATAAGAACGGAACCACTTGTAAGACTGTGCCACGAAGGCCCACAGATGTCTCCAAACGTGTCAACAGGACCTCATGGTCAATCAAATCAAAGGCAGCACTCAGATCTAATAAAACTAAAGCCATGAATTTCCCAGAATCAGTTTCTGTAAAAATTTCACTAGAGACTCAAGGGCAGATTTAGTACTGTGTAAAGCTTTGAAGCCAGATTGAAACATCTCATGAACAGAACTAACAGCCAAATAAGATTGTAATTGAGTCAATACAACTTTCTCAAGGATCTTTGAGATAAAGGGTAGATTAGAAATTGGATGAAAATTGGAAAGAGAAGAATGATCCAGGTTTGATTTTTTTAAGATATGGCATCCTCACAGGACATTTAAGACTGTTAGGGAAGGAACCAGTACACAAACATTTGTTAATAACAAATAACAGAAAGGTTCAACTGTGTCCATGATTTGTCTAAGGAAAAGTCCTTATTATGGTGAGGAGGATGATAGAGCTGTAGTGAAGGGGTTTACTAAGACTAACTGTAAAAGTTGCACCTCAAAACTGTTATATGAGCCAGTAGATAGAGAACGACAGTGTAAGGCGTCTTTAAAAACAGTAGCAAGGCCACCCCTGCGGCCCGATATATGACTACACTGGATGTGGAACAGATTGACATGACAAATCTCTGAGAGTAAACTGATGTCCCGATCTATTTCTGACGTGCTCCAAGTGCTGGCGCTGCTTCTCACATGAAAGAGAAATGTATTCGCGACGCCACAATGTTCGTGACCGGTTTAGGTACGATGTTCGGATCACAAGGAAGGCAATGCAAAGATGTTTCACAACTTACACTACACAGCATCTTGTGATCCTCGGAGGCATCTCTATGGTTTTGTTGATGGAGTAATCCTGTGTTTCTCTAATATTTCCTCTCCTCCTATTACATGTGTGAATCAGTGGTCGGGGCTAAAGAGGTAATAATAAAGAAACAGGCGTTGATCTTCAGTCAAGTTTCAAGTCAAGTCAAGTTTATTTGTACAGCGCTTTTCACGATACAAATCATTGCAAAGCAACTTTACAGCAAATTAAGTTTCTACAATATTTAGTGGTAGCTTATCAGTGGTGACTGTCAGTTAATGTACATATGGTAGAAATGTACGGAAAAATCAATTTTTTTGAAACGTAATAAATAAACTAAAGAATAATAATGTGCATTTGATCAGATATAACTGCAGTACAAGATTATGAGATGCATTATTTGAATTACTCTTCAGCAGACTATCATAATGTGACATGCCAAAACGAGTTGTTTTCTGAGTTTGGTTTCAATAAAAGCTGTTTTCGAACTAAGAGGAAAGTTTTGAGTTCTGAAACTTACAGGATGTTTTTATAGTACGTTGACCTGTTACATGTCAAAAGATCAAGGGAAATGTAATTTCTCAGTTCATGACCCCTTTCAGTAACTGTAAACTAAAGGTTCTCATTATTAAAATCAAACGTTGTGCTTGTTAACATTAGTTAATGCTCTGTGAATTAACATAACCTAACAGTGAACAGCTCTATTTTCATTAACTAACATTGTAAAAGATGAATAAATACTGTAATGTATTGTTCTTTTTTCGTTGTTAATACATTAACTAACATTAACTAATGGAACCTTATTGTGAAGTGTTACCATAATTTGTATTTGTGAATTCATTTTAGGCTGCGTGATTGTGGTCTAACAGAGGAAAGCTGTTCAGATCTCGCTACAGTCCTGAGATCAAACTCCAGTCTGAAAGAGCTTGACATCAGCAACAATAATCTGCAGGATTCAGGAGTGAAGAAACTCCAGAACGGATTAGAAAATAAAAAATGCACATTGGAGAGACTCAGGTGAATGTAATGAGCCATTGTTTGGTTTTAAAGGGGTGGTTTACTGTTTTTTTTTTTTTTTCTAGGCTTGATTGTGTTTATGGGGTGCAGTCTAACATGTGTAAATGCTTCGTAAAAAAAAACACATTATTTTTCACATAATTTATTCTACACCGCTCTGTCCCTTCTGCCATAAACGCGCTGATCATTTGCTGGTGTTATAAAGCCCCTCCCTCAGAAATGCATGATGGGCTCAGATTGGTTAGCTAGTACAGTGTGTTGTGATTGGCTAAACCGCCTCTAGTGCGCGTCTAAACGTCCCACCCCTCAGCTCAGCAGCATGTGCTCCGGTTGTATTGTAAACATATAGGTGCGTTTCCATTACCCTTCAAATTTCGCAAATTGAAATTGCGAATTGAAAATACGCCTAATGGAAACGCATACATGGAGTAGTAGGTAGTTGTGAAACAGCAAGTGGACCGGGCACATGGAGCAGATAAAATCACACCGTCATCGTCCCCACAGATTTTAGGCTAGTTTGATTAACAAGTTAACAACTTGAAGGATGTATATTGCTTTTTGTGTTTGAACAAAGTATATTCGCTTATGGGTTGAGAGATAAACCATATAGCCTATCAATCGTTTTGCGCGGCATGATGTAGGTTAAGCTTTTCATTTAAACGCATTTTAAGCATTATGGTTTAAAAACAAATGTAACTGTTCAGGGACATTAAGCAGTGGGGCAGAATTCATTTTGGCAAATGCGCGCGTTGTGGTTTCAGCCTGATTCGCATGACGCACACCTGCTCTACAGCGCCAGTCTAAACTTGTTATTTTTCACGCCTTGTGCTTAAACGTTCAAATGCACAGTTATGTGTCAAAATGTCTCCTCGTCAACACAGTCATTTGTGTCTTAAACGATCGTTAATAGGTAAATATAAATCATGTGTAGTAGTAGGCTATATGAGATCTTAATATTATGAGATTTTAAAGGGATAGTTCACCCAAAAATGAAAATACTGTCATCATTTACTCCGCCTCAAGTTGTTCTAAACCTGTATGAATTTCTTTGTTCTCCTCAACATAAAAGAAGATATTTTGAAGAATGTTCGTAACTAGAGACTTTCTGGTCCCCACTGACTCCAGTAGTGTATTTTGTTTTTCATACTATGGAGTCATGGGGCCCAGCAACTGTTGGGTTACCAGTATTGTTCCAAATATATGAAGAGTTTATTTGCAAAAACGGATAACTCAGTTTATTAAAATGTTCAAAAATCATGTTTTTTTATTATGTTATCATGTTTTTATTGTCTTTTATTGTGTCAGTTAGCTGTATTTTTTATTTAATCAAAATGACCCAACTGCAGTTTAAGCGAGAATGATTGGAATGCATAATGAAAAAACATCATATTTGAAAATTGTTAAAAATGGAGTTATCTGTTTTTGCAAATGAACTCTTCATATACTTTTACATTCAACAGCAGAAGAAAACTCATACAGGTTTAGAAGAACAACAGACCTTTAATTTTTGGGTGAGCTATTCTTCTAAAGCAGCCTAATTTAGCTGCTGTTAAAATTTATGTTAATAATGTTAATCAAACATTTGAAAGAAAATCACTCACTGTCCTTGACCGAATCACTTTTGTAAAATAAATAAGAATGAATGTATATTGAATTTATACAGTGAAGACTATTCAGTTTATTTGTACAATTATTGTATACAATATAATTTCTTATTTAGTGCTTTAAGTGTTTCAAGTAGGTCTATTTTTTTGTAATTTGTGTCTGTTTACTTGTCTTAAGTATAAGCTTATTTTCATTTAGGCTTGTATTTTTTTTATTTATTATTATTATTATTGTTTAATATTGAAATTGGTACAAGAATTATAAAATTTCAATGCATCAAAATTTTGATAGGATAAAAATCCTATTTAAAGCTATATGTGTATATATGTATATATATATATTTGTAATGGGGGCCCTGCAGTAAGTCATAGCCCCGGGGCCCAGTAAGGTCTTAAGGTCTGCGGGAGCCGCGCCACGCACGTTTCTGAAGCATCTCTGTGTGCTGCTTCTGTAAAGATACATGCATACGCCTCCTTAATTTGAATAAATATAGCCAAAATCCGTCAAAATCACACCAAAAACCGCTGACATGACTTATCGCGAGAGGCAAAAGGTTACGTTTTAGTCGCATAACATTGGTTAATGGTCATTTCACAATAATTTTTTATCGACATTTATAAAATATCGCCAAGTTTTGCGCAGATCTGTAATGGAAACGCACCTAATGTCATCATCAATATTGCTCATCAGTTTGAGCCCGATTGAGACGCAGAGGATATTAGTGAAGAGGATTGTGCAGAACCTGTGCAAGCACGGCTCTTAATGGTATGTTTTTTGATTGTTGTTGTTTCAT
>NW_015507292.1:0-945 GCF_001515645.1 Sinocyclocheilus grahami | reverse complement strand
CTTCAGCTCTGAGATCAAACCCTTCACACCTGATAGAGCTGGATCTCACAGGAAATGATCCTGGACCATCAGGAGTGAAGCAGCTCAGTGATTTACTACAGGATCCAAACTCTCAACTCAAGACACTGAGGTGAGACATGATGAAGTAATGACAAATAAATGATATGCATGTGAATTATTTATATTATATATAAATATTATTATGTTATATTATTTCACTAATTCAGTAAGGTACACAATTTGATGCATCAAAAATGATCAAACATGAAAGATCAGATGCTGCAGCTGCTGTTGTTCTGATGATAAATGTCAGCACAGTTTAGTTGTGTTAAAAGTTACAGCTTAATCAGACATTTTGTGTCACTAGATGTGCTGGTATTCAGTAGTTTGGTGCCTCGATAGTTAATATTTATGATTGTGTTATTGTGGACATTTCTCATGAAAAAAATTCAGTGTGAGTTTCTTTTAAATAATCTTTTAAAGTATTTGTATATTTAAATTCAACTGTTTAAACTTGAACTAGAGCTTTTTGCTACAAACAATGTTTGATCATCTGAAAGAAGAACTTCATATACATCTAGGATGGCTTGAGGGTGAGCAAATCATGGGGTGATTTTCATTTTTGGGTGAACTATACCTTTAAGTGCACAGCGATTGGAGAAAATAATGTGAACACATTAGAAATAGCCAGTATTTTATTAATGTGTTTGCCATCGTTTGCATTTAATACAGCTTCCAACCTTCTTAGAATAGATTCATACAACTTTTGAATAGACTTCAGTTAAGTTTAGTCTCTAACTTCTGCTGTGACTGCTGAATGTGATCATGTTTACTGACTACAAACTGAGGATTGAAGAATCATTTAAAAACATTGACCACCAACCAGTAATACCTCCCTCGCAGATGAACTGAACCCCTTTAATGCTTGCTTTGATCGTATAAACA
>NW_015507291.1:88993-90228 GCF_001515645.1 Sinocyclocheilus grahami | reverse complement strand
AAAAAAAAAAAGTTACTTGAAATGTCAACTGAATTAAAATATTTGTAAAAATTGCTTTGGCAAAACAAAAAACTTTCAACATTTCATAATAATTTTTTAGCAACATTTCTCATTTTCATTTAGTTTAACTTGAATAATATTAACATGAATAAAAACCGATATTGACAGATTTAAAATTAGTAAAACTGAAAATATAAAAACTGATTCAAAATATCAGTAAAAATATAATAGCATCTCAATGATTCTAAAATAACACTGAACCAATTCTAGGCCCTCATGTAGAAATGAAAATCTGTAAATCTCGAAATTCTCTTAACTTGGACATCTATATTAGTTCTTATGGTAATATTTGTAGTGCCATATCGATGAATGTGGCTTTAGTATAATGGGTCATTCCCTGTCAACTCAACCAGAGGTCCCCGGCTCAAGTTATTTATTTATATTTTAAGATTGATTTTGTTAGCCAGCTGCATCATGTCATTTTTACACAGAGACAGGTAGGTCTATTAATAAAATCTGCGGACTTTAATAATCTTTGTTGCATTTCGTGCCAATGGTGACAAAAAGGCACTTTTCAAGTTTTTTTCTCCTGTTTGCATGCCTGTAACTCCATCAATATTTTAATGCTCTTTTAGATAGTGGGTCTTAAACTTTCCTTTTGGCATCTTCATTTTTAAGGCCCTTTATGGTTCAGAGATATTGCAATTTTAAGTTGCACACATTTTCAGTGGCCAAAAACCAAATGGCATTCAGCTGATACTTTTCTTCTTTTAAAGAGGAATGTCTGGAGAATAAATAATGTTGAAACTAGAAATGTATCTTGTTTCCTTCTCTTTTCTTTTGAGATCTTCATTTTCAAAGCCCTGCTTCATTGGCTCCAGAGATATGAGGATCTCGATGCGGCTCCTGTAGTATTAAAACTAGAGCAGACTCAACATGAAATCAAAACGGACTCTTTAGTTTCTTAATAAGCGCTCCTGGTCTCATTGTTAATGATTCAACCCATTACAAAGTTCATCCTCGTGATCTTTCATCAAAACCTAATAACTTGCTCCACTTCAGAAACCATCTCATCCTACATTTATGAAAGCACAGAAAAACTCAACAAAGATGCAGAGGCTCAGATAAAGATAAACTTTAGTTTATTAGTGGCTATAGATAATGCTATCGGACCATAATCATAAAAAATGAGAAAAGAAGAAAGGCTACATCATCTCTGGTTAAACATCAGCGTC
>NW_015507291.1:83755-84023 GCF_001515645.1 Sinocyclocheilus grahami | reverse complement strand
GAGTGAGTGTGTGTGTGTGTGTAAGGGAGTGTGTGCGCGCGTGTGTGAGTGTTTGAGTGTGAGTGTTTGAGTGTATGTGCGTGTGAGAGAGTGAGTGTGTGTGTGTGTGTGAGAGTGTGTGTGTGAGTGAGTGTATGAGTGTGTGAGTATGTGTGTTTGAGTGTGTGTGTGTGTGTGTGTGCGTGTGTGACTGTGTTTTTGTGACAAATGAGGACATAAATGTGTATAATGACAAAGGTATAACATAGGTATTACAAGGAGAAGGTGA
>NW_015507291.1:70550-83745 GCF_001515645.1 Sinocyclocheilus grahami | reverse complement strand
GAGTGAGTGTGTGTGTGTGTGTGAGAGTGTGTGTGTGAGTGAGTGTATGAGTGTGTGAGTATGTGTGTTTGAGTGTGTGTGTGTGTGTGTGTGCGTGTGTGACTGTGTTTTTGTGACAAATGAGGACATAAATGTGTATAATGACAAAGGTATAACATAGGTATTACAAGGAGAAGGTGACTTTTCAGGACATTACCCCATGTCCCCACTTTTCAAAACGCTTATAAATCACACAGAATGGAGTGTATTGAAAATCTGAAATAGCACAAAGTTTCCTGTGAGGGGTAGGTTTAGGGGTAGGGTTGGTGTAGGGCAATAGAATATACAGTTTGTACAGTTTATAAACCATTACGCCTATGGAGAGTCCCCACTTTTCACAAAAACAAACCTGTGTGTGTTTGAGTGTGCATGTGTACGTGTGTGAGAGTGAGTGTGTGTTTAGTCGTCCTGACCTTGTTAACAGTGTTGATGGGGGTTCGAGCTGATCCCGTGTGCAGTCTTTGGCGAGGCTCCTCAAACGTGCGGCCGGGTGACCTCTCCCTGCGCAGGTCCATGACTCGTCCCGGCGAGCGGTCCAGCCGAGGGTCCATCATCCTGCCGGGGGACCGCTCCAGCCGGCCCGGGGACTTCTCTCTGTCCAGGGGCCGCGCGGGAGACTTGTCCCGCCTGAACTCGGTGCGAGCCTCGCGGTAGCGGTGGGGTGTCCCGGGCTGGTGGAGGCCTTCTTGTACATCGGGCATAGCAGCCAGACGCTTGGAGATGTGCTCGTTGTAGGTGGGAGGGCCGCGCTTGTTTGGGCTGCCAGAGACCGGCAAGAAAGAGTCAAAGTCAGTCGCCTTCATCGAGAGCAGAGAAATACACCAGCTTCCAGCAAAATACCTCAAAGTTGTGTTCAGCTCAGCTTGTTTTAATAGTCAGTTTCTTTCATTTACACTTTATTTTCAAAGCAAATGCATCAGCGAAGATGATTTTCATAGGTTATTTCACAATAATGTACCATATATGTTGTATATACATTTAATGTTACAACTGTATACATGAGTGAGTAGTAAGAAATGCAGATGTTATTTGAAATATGAATAAAACTCACAAATACAGTAGTTTGGGGTCAGTAAGATATTTTTCTGAAAGAAATTAGTACTTTTATTCATCAAGGACACATTAAATTGATCAAAAGTGACAGTAAAGATATTTATAATGTCACAAAAGATTTCTACTTCAAATAAACTCTTTGAACTTTCTATACATCTGTGAATCCTGAAAAATAAAATGCATCACAGCGCATCAACTGTTTCCAGCACTGATGATAAATCAGCATATCAAAATGATTTCTGAAGATCATGTGACACTGAAGACTGGACTAATGATGCTGAAAATTCAGATTTGATCACAGGAATAAATTACAAAAATATTAAAAATATTACAAAATTACTGTTTTTTTTAAATCAAATAAATGCAGCCTTGGTGAGCAGAAAAGACTTGTTTCAGAAACATTAAAAAAATCTTACCGACCCCAAACTTCTGAAAGCTAGTGTACAGTATATTCAATATATAATGTGATATATAGAGTTGTCAGCGATTCCGAATTGAACAGAACTATAGAATAACATGGAAGAACTGAATTTAATGTCCATAGCAAACTGAGGGCTTACACACACACAGAAGAGAGTTCACCAGTGAGAAGAGATGAAATATATTTCTAAAGTTATGAATGTGACCCGTCCAGAGCTCATAATAAACCACTCGCCCATCAGACCAGTGAAGGTTCAGATTCATGTGCTACTGAACCGGTTAAATCACATGACTAGTTACTTACCCTCTAACAGCACACTTCCAACACATTTATGCTTTCAAATAACATGCTAAAAGGAGAGCAAGTCAAATTAAGTACAAGAGCTTCCCAAAACACCTGATTATAATGATCACATCTAGTCACACACTCAGTGGTTCAGAATATTCTCCTTAAAAACACTATTCATCACTCAGTTCACAGGTTAAAACCTTTCACACAAATAAAGAAAGCGCTTTTTTTCCTGGAAAGAAGAGAAACACAGTCAGAACCTCTGGACCAATCACAGCCAGACTTCAGGTCACATGATCTTCAGAAATCATTCTAAGATGCTGATTTATTATCAGTTGTGCTGCTTCATATTTTTTTGGAACCTGTGATACTTTTTTCAGGATTCTTTGATGAATAAAAAGTTAAAAAGACCAGCGTTTATTCAAAATGGATATCTTTTCTAACAATATACACTACCGGTCAAAACTTTAGGGTCAGTATTTTTTTTCTTTCTTTGAAAGAAATGCTTTTATTCAGCAAGGATGTGTTAAATTGATAAAAAGTGATAATAAAGACTTCTATTGTTAGAAAAGATTTCTATTTTGAATAAATGCAGTTCTTTTTTTAAACTTTATTCATCAAAGAATCCTGAAAAAAGTATCTTAGGTTCCAAAAAAATATTAAGAAGCAAAAAACTTTCCAGCACTGATAATAAATCATCATATTATACTGATTTCTGAAGATCATGTGACACTGAAGACTGGAGGAATGATGCTGAAAATACAGCTGCGCATCACAGAAATACATTACAGTTTAAAGTATATTAAAATAGAAAGCCGTTATTTTAAATTGCAATAATATTTCACAATAATACATTTTTTTCGGTCAAATAAATGCAGCCTTGATGAGCAGAAGAGACGTCTTTAAAAAACATTACAAGTCTTACTGATCCCAAACTTTTCTACATTTTGAAAGCGCAACACATGTCAACTATCTTCCAAATTTGTTACGAGAATAACTGATAAATCAACAAAACAGAAGCTTTAAGATCTCCCTGCAGTTTTCCTCTAAAACAAAAGCTCTATGATTTAACATTTGAATGGGTTACGAAACACTAAACCACACTTGCTTGTGCTGCACATTATGAAAGACAAAGTTAGCCTCGGCTTTGCATCCCCTGTAACGGGGAAGTCGTGGCCTAATGGTTAGAGATTTCTACTTCAAATAAACTCTTTGAACTTTCTATACATCTGTGAATCCTGAAAAATAAAATGCATCACAGTGCATCAACTGTTTCCAGCACTGATGATAAATCAGCATATCAAAATGATTTCTGAAGATCATGTGACACTGAAGACTGGACTAATGATGCTGAAAATTTTTTGCGCACTTTGGATGGGATAAATGCAGAGCACTAATTCCGAGTATGGGTCACCATACTTGGCCACATGTCACGTCACTCACTTTAATTGTAGGAGAAAACTGGTTAATTTGGAGCATTTTTTGCGCCATATTCCTCTTCCGGGTTTAAAATGTACAAATCTACTATTTGTGATGCGGCAAATGACTACAGTCCTGCATCAGTGTCAGGTAATTATTCATGAGATTGCATGTTCTTATCCTAAGAGAAAACGCTTCACTTAATCATGAACGACTGCACGAGTCGAGTTCCTGACAGACTGTGAGATCACACACAGTGAGAGACGAAGAGGAGTGTTTGCTTTTGCTCTGTAAGAGTTTCTGCGTGGCATCAACGCACATACATATACCCTGAGTCTTTGACACAAACAAGAGTCAACGCAAAACAAGCTTTAAAAGTTATTAAAGACGCAACTGCGTGTTCATTTATGCTTTCGATGCAGGGTACAAATGCAAATGTCTGTGCTTTTATTTGTGCATTAAATTCTAGCGGTCACGGGGTATATGAGTGTGCTTGTGTAATGTACGCTGAGCTTACAAAACCATGTAGAATATATATATAATGGTTAACTGCAGCTTGCATTTGTGGGAAGCTTTGATGCTTTGAACTCAATGGGAGTGAGATAGGAAATCAGCATTTTTCCCATATTGTCAGCCCTCCAAAGAATCAGTCTGCTCCTAGTGAAGCTTCCTCCAGTGAAATGAGATGCATGAGTGACGTTAGGCTCACACTGACCTGCGTGTGGAGCCGTTTCTCTGCGCTTCTGCCGCCGATACCTCCTGACTCAGGTTGCCTTTGCAGCAGATCACACGCAGCTTGTTCTGGAAGGACGAGGCCAGATACACAGCGCCGGATGAGATGGCCGGACCCAGGTAACGCGGGTTAGGAATGTCCAGATGAGCGTAAGCGTGAGGCCTGAACACACACACAGGTTTGTTTTTGTGAATTGTGGGGACATTCGTAATGGTTTTTATACTGTACAAACCGTATTTTCTATTACCCTACACCTAAACCTACCCCTCACAGGAAACTTTCTGCATTTTTACATTCTCAAAAAAACTAATTCTGAATGATTTATAAGCCTTTTGAAATATGGGGACACTCAATGTCCTCATAAATCACCTTCTTGTTGTAATACCCATGTCATTATACAAATTTGTGTCCTCATAAATCACAAAAATGCACACACACACACACACAGACAAACACAAGCACACACAGACACAGACACACACACACACACACACGCTCGCGCACGCACACACACACACACACACACACACACAGACAAACGCAAGCACACACAGACACAGACACACACAGTGTGTCTCTAACAAACATCAGGAACAAAACCACACAATCCAGTGGACGGCAGCTTTACCCGAGCGCAGAGTGACTCTGAACCTCGATGACGTCCAGAGAGTTGAAGTAGGTCACAAACAGGTACGGCTCTCGGTACGCTGTGCAGAAACACACAGGACGGTGTAAAGTGTGTTTCATATCAGAACTAGATATTAACTCTCACTTAACTATTTCCATTTTAGATTACAACAACATTGATTCTTTATAATGGTATGCACTGATGAGTCGCTCACAATAAGACCAGAAACATGAATTAATTCAGTACATACTTTAATTGATTTCATCTGTCTTTGTGGAAGTACAAATCTTGACATGAAACAAGATTTTAAATTGAAACAACTGTGCTTAAAAACAAGTCTGTTTTTGTCAGATTGCTGCATCTAAGCAGGTAAATATGGATTAGGGCTGGGCGATTAATGCAATTTTATTTGAAATCTTTGAATCTTTGCTTTCAACAATTATGAAAATAATACAATCAAGACAAATTACATACATATTATATTACAAATATTTTTATAATATTCAACATAAATATGCACACACACATGCACACACATATACAGTATATATATATATATACATTATAAATACATTTATATTTTTCCTTTTTTGTTTTTCAGTTTAATTATTATTTTAATTCTATTATTTATATATGTATATTAATATTACATAATTTTTAATATATTATATACAATTATAGTTTATAACTATTTACATAATAAATGATTATCTATAATAATAATTTATAATTTAATTATTTATAATTTATTCTAAATATTATATTTATTCATGTATTATTTTCAGTTGAATTATATTTATAGTTCAAAGGAAAAAAATTGTTTTTTCTAATGGTAAATAAATGGATGATGTTTACAAAGTCAGTGAGTAATTATGTTAAATTATTGTGATTAAAAGATTTTTGCCATAATCGAGTAGGCCTAATATGTATCATGATATGGATCGTTGTTTGCGTTTAAACATGAATGACTGGAGTGTGTTTTGGCTTGTTGGTTTTTGTAAATGCTTTCCTTTGTGATTTGCTTTGCTTTCCCATGTCACACTTGAATCGCACAGCTCTAAACTATCAAATGAATCCATCGTCAGCTCTCTATAGACTTACAGCTGATGAATAAATCTAGGTTTTACCGAAGGACAGCGGCAGGCGGCTCCATTTGATGTCATCGCTGCGACTCCTGCGGCCGTACGCGTCCACAAACACACCGAACTCTGCAAACAACGACACACACACACACTCACACCAGTGAAACACAGACTCTCACACACCTTCAGCATCTCGTACAGTTCACACACGCAGTGAGTGAGTGAGTGAGTGAGTGTGTGTGTATCATCTCACCTTCCAGCACGTACTGCTTCATCTCGATCTCGTAGAACTTGTTGGTGCCGATGATGATGCTGTATCCGGTGAAGTGGATGCAGCTGCAGGGTTCAGACGTCTCGATCTCCTGCAGAAGAGCAGCGGACACACACACGTGAAGGGAGGAATGAACACACGTGTGTGACGTGCATGAGGAGCTTCTTATGCGTCACCTTTCTGATGCAGAACTTGTTGAGCGTGTCGTTGAAGCGCAGGATGGTGATTTTATGGGGCATCGCGGCACAGATACACATGCATGTGTCGATCTGAAACACACACACACTCTTCAGTCTTCAGTAAACCGATAATCAGACGTACACGTGTCCTCATTATTAACTATTAAAAAATGTTTTTCATTATAATAGAGTGAAACTTAAAAACTAAACTAAAACTGAAAACAAAAAAAAAGTACATAAAAGCACAACAAAATTACTAAAAATCAAACTAAAATATTTGTAAACTGTTGTTTAAGTGCTAAAATTACTAATGTTAAATTGTACAAAAAAAAAATAATTCAACTAAAAATAAGAAAAGTAGAAGCTAATTCAAAACATTGATAAAAACAATATTTATTGTTATTGTATAATTATCAACGATAATTGTTAATTGAAATAAAGCTGAAATAAAATAAAATATAGATATTAGTTGAACAACTTGCACTTAAAAACAAATTAAAATTAGCAACTAATTGAAATAAAATAAGTTGAAGTACTAAAATTACTAATGTAACTAAACTGTACTAAAATGTTACAAAATTGTACTAAAATTTAAATGAAAATATAAAAATAAAGCTACCTCAAAATATTAATAAAAACCATAATGGAATATAATAAATAAAAAATCTAAATATTAAATAAAAACTAACTAAACGAAAATGTGAAATTTTTCCCTGGCAGCTAACGGAGAAAAAAAGCTGAACTAAAAAAAAAAAACCTAATTCAAAATATTAATAAAATAGTATAGAATTAATACTAATAACACTGTTAACACCATTCTGGTAACGGGGTGTTTTTGTTAAATTAATTAAAACTGAAATAAAAAAATATATAGATAAAAAACTAACGAAAATGAGAAATGTTGCCTTCGCAACTAACTGAAATACAATAAGTTGAAGTTGAGAATAAGTTAAAGTTGTAACTAAAATGACTAACGTAATTAAATTGTACTAAAATGTAAAATAAAAAATAAACTGAAAATTGAAAAAAATAGCTAATTCAAAATATTATAAAAACCATAATAGTATATATAAAAAATACTAAAATAACACTGGTCCTAACCAGCAATTAGTGTCTAACAAGCTTTTGTTTGTACAAAATCACCAGCCACGATCATGACAAGCTACAGGACATTTATTCAGTCACTGGGACACACTATACATTCACAGATCTACAACGGAAGCTTCCAGGTTCAATACAAGTCAGTGTGAAACACAGTTTGAAACCCATTTCACTTTAATAATGAGATGTATTTCTGAGTACATGAGGAGATTCCATTCACTTATAACTAGAGCATCAAACACAGGGCCTCTATTAGACTGGGTCACATGACTGGGAAGAGCATCAGATGGACTGTTGATGGTCACTTTACCTTTCCGGAAGCAAAGAGGTGGCAGCCTTTCACCGCCTCAAAGACATAGGGACTGAGATCAGGCTGCGCCGGCAGATGAGACTGAGCCAGAGACTGCTTGACCCGTTTAATGTCCACCAGACACAGAGCGCGCTCCTCACCTGACACACACACACACGCGGTTAACTAACCCGACTCAAACCACCTAGACTGATGTATTCTGCTATTACAGCACACTATCACCTGTCAATAAGGCACACACATGTGAATGAGAGTCGGACACTGACCTGTGATCATGAGCAGCTTGTCGAGCTCCTTCAGGATCTGGATCTGGAACACAGAGTCGAGTCCTGGGATGTGTGTGAGAGAGTTCTTGATGACGTTCAGAGCGTACAGACCCTCCTCTGAGCCCACCAGCACGATCTGAATCACACACACACAGACACATACACACACACACACACACACACACACACACACACACACACACACACAGCCATTCAAAGGTTTGGGATCAGTAAGATTTTTTATGTTTTTTAAAGAAGTATCTTCTGCTCATCAAGGCTGCATTTATATGATCAAAAATACAGGATATGAACAGTAATAGTGTGAAATATTATTAGAATTTAAAGCAGCTGTTTTCTATGAGAATATGTGTTAAACTGTAATGTATTTCTGAGATGTGCAGCTGAATTTTCAGCATCATTCCTCCAGTCTTCAGTGTCACATGATCTTCAGAAATCACTATAATATACTGATTTATTATCAGTGCTGGAAAGGTTTTTGCTTCTTAATATTTTTTGGAACCTGTGATACTTTTTTTAAGGAGTCTTTGATGAATGAAAAATGTAAAAACAACAGCATTTATTCAAAACAGAAATCTTTTCCAAGTCTTTACTATCACTTTTTATCAATTTAACTAGAGCCCGACCGTTTAGTTGTAACACACGTGGTTTGAATATTTATTTTACCAAAGTAAAATGCAGCTTCTGCTCACAGAACAGAAGACAGACACAGCAGAGCGATTAAAACACAGCAGTCACGCAGTTCACTGTGTAAAGCAGCATTTATTAACACTGAAGCCAAGCACATTTGTTCAAGACAGATGTAGCCGCGTTTGCGTTCAGGATCCGCCAGTGTTTCCTACAGGAGTGTGTGCTGATTCAGTTCGAGTCAGACATGAACAAACAAAGCAATTCAGAATTCATGTCAATGTTTGATGTATTTCATGTCAAATGTTAAAAAAAACAAACAAGCAAAAAAACAATGAATGAGCACTTCAGCTTGCTGCGTGAACGAAGCCTGAGTGATTCATTTCAAATGAACTGATTCATAAGAGTCATTTGTTTGTGAATCAGACTACACTGGTCGTGCTACATATGTTGTGTTATTTTGAAGTGCAGGAGAAACTGGTGTCTGCGGACGATGTACAGCGAGGTTCATTCAGAGGAACGCAGAGATGAGAATGTGACCTCACGGTCTGATGATGCAAGCGATACAGGCACCAGACAGAAGAGCATGCTGGGTAACACACATACACGAGAGCGAGTGCGTGCGTGCGATGAGCTTCCCTCAATCATCTGATTACCTGAACCAGCGGCGAGAGAGTCTTCTGACGTTTAACGCCGGCCTACAGCGTTCACAACACAATCACACACACAGCGTTAGACAGTCATCACACAGAATCACCTGAGATCTGAATAAAACCTCTTCTGCTGGGATCTGGTGTGGATCAGATCGGTTTATTTTGGTGTCGTTTAAACACCGTCATTACTCTGTCCCACTGATGCACATAAATATGACAGATGAGCAAAAGTGAACTAGTAGAAGTTGACAAAATAACATTAAACGTGCAGGAAGAAAATGTCCAGTATTGTTCTTGTTAACTAAAACTAGAACTAAAAAAAGTCATTTTTGTTAACTGAAATAAAGAAAAAAATCTAATAAAAAAAAATGTGTTCAGCTAAACTGAACTGAAATCAAATAAAATATTAATATTAGATGACAAACTTGCCTTGGCAACTAATTGAAATAAAATACGCTTAAGTTAAAGTAGTAAAATTACTCAAATCAAAACCGAAATAAAAATAAATTAGAATAAAAGCTGAAAAAAATTAAATTAGAAATATAAAAAAATACTAAAAATATCAAAAGCACAATTCTTTAAAATTAAGATGAAAACCCCCAAAAAAATGAAATAGAAGCAAATTTAAATAATATTAATAAATACTATAATAGTATATAAATAATACTAAAATATAACTTTTGTTCACAGGGGTGTTTTTGTTAATTGAAATAAAGCTGAAATAAAATTAAATGTAAATATTACGTGAAAAACTTTGAATGTTGCCTTGGAACCTAATTGAAATAAAATAATTTGAAGTTGAAGTACTAAAATTATTTGTTAATTACTAATGAACTCAAATTGAAAAACAAATAAATAAAATTACATTAAATCTAAAAAAATAAATATTTAAATATATAGATAAAATTACAATAAAATTACTAAAACTCAAACTAAAATTAAATGAAAAAAATCAAATCAAATTAGACTATATTAATAAATACTACATTAATTATCAACTATATTAATATTATATTATCATATAAATAATACTAAAATAACAGTGTTAACACCATTGCTCACAGGGGCTTCTGTACAGTAATAGCAAGCAGTTACTCATACTTTTGCAGTGACAAATTAAACCAAAGCCTGCTGGATTTAACAAAGAATGAGCCCTTCAGTATCTCTGGAAACTGCATCAGTCAACCCGTTTCATGAGGTCATAAAGAGTCAGACTGAAGCTGACACAGGAGTAATTATCATCCTGAAGGATTCATTAACGCAGAGGGACTGAAGGAAACTTTGACTCACAGAGTCCGCTTCGCTTTTCTCTCGGGATCCTCTGCTGCCAGCCACCACTGACTCCAGAACAGCCACCCAGCGCTGCTTATCTGGGAAACTAGGAGCCATGAAGACAGACAGACAGACAGACAGACAGACACACAGACAGAGACACACACACACATACACAGACACCACACACACACCCACACACACAGACACAGACACCACACATAGACAGACAGACAGACAGACAGACAGACACACAGACAGAGACACACACACACACACACACACACACACACACATACACAGACACCACACACACACACACACAGACACAGACACAGACACAGACACCACACATAGACAGACAGACAGACAGACAGACAGACACACAGACAGAGACACACACACACACACACACACACACACACACATACACAGACACCACACACACACACACACAGACACAGACACAGACACAGACACCACACATAGACAGACAGACAGACAGACAGACAGACACACAGACAGAGACACACACACACACACACACACAGACACAGACACCACACACACACACACACAAACAAACACACGCATACACACAAACGCACACACAGATACGCACACACAGACACACACACACACACACACATACAAACGCGCACACACACACACACACCGAGAGACACACGTTTAACGACAAGATTCAGGTCCGATCTGAGATAAAGACTCAATATCAGACACTTTTAAAAGTTGAATGCATTAACCATGTTGACAAATACATGTGTCAACGGAATATTTCTATAATCACATCAGGAAGACAAATAAGAGGCAGCAAAACTATTAAATATGAAGTTAATTAGTATTCCTTTAAACAAAGCTAATGATAATTACTAAAGATGAGGGCTGCATGAAAACTGGACACTTTTCACAAAATTCAATGCAGACTGTGGGCGAAAATCTGCTAAATGTATTTGAATACAATAAATATGACATACTGATTAAGTGTGAATCAAGGTTATTATAATTAACTAAATTAAAACATTCATTGCTTGAAATAAAAAACTTTAACTGAAATAAAATAAACAAAAAATCTTAAACTTACTTTATTTAGTTAGTTGCCAAGGCAACATTTCTCATTTTTACTTAGTTTCACTTGATGTTCTAAAATAACTAAATTGGAAATAAAAATGTTATAAAAAAATAAATAAATAAATATATGCGCAATTAAAAAGACATTAAGGCCTGCACCATCTACAGCTCATGACAGGACACGTGCTTCAGTCGGACTCTTGTAGTGCAGGCGGGACGTCCATAAACTCAACAGGATGATTAGAACTTTTTTTTTGTTTTTTGTGCATGTTGATTTTATTTTGATTGGTCTGTTCAAACCTTTTTTTCAATGTGAGAAAATGAGAAAAGAAATATATATATATATATATATATATATATATATATATATATATATATATATATATATATACAAATAAAAAAACTTATAAAAATAACAAACACAACAAAATTGCTAAAACTTTAGCTAAAATTTAAATAAAAACTGAAAATATAAAAATTAAACTAAACTAAAATACTAATAAAAACTAATAATACTTTCTCAATGATACTAAAACTAGACTGGAGTGAATATGAGACAAAACAACGATCAGTTGATCTCATATAGTGTGCAGGTCAGCGTTATCATTCACTAAAATTAAAACCACTAATAAAAGCTGTTACTTGAAATAAAATTAAATTAAAATCTATAAAAAATATTTTATTTCAGCTAGTTGACAAGGCCACAATTTCATTCAGTTTAACTTCATGTATTAAAATAACAAACTAAAACGCAAATAAAAATGAATAAAAACTATATATACATATTTTTAAAAATCCAATAATAATGACAAAAACACGCAACAAAATTACTAAAACTTTAAAATTAAAATGGAATATATATATATATAAAAAATCTAATAAAACTGAATAAAAACTAAATAAAGATAAAACATAAAACTCATGATATTTTGCTGACCTTGTTTCTAAACATATGTGGCCCTGGAGCACAAAAGCAGTCTTAAGTCAAAAATACATTTTTGTATTTTTCTTTTATGCCAAAAATCATTAAGATATTAAGTAAAGATCATGTTCCATGAAGATATTTGTAAATTTCCTACCGTAAATATATTAAAGGGGTCATATGATGTGATTTCAATTGTTCCTTTCTCTTTGGAGTGTTACAAGCTCTTGGTGCATAAAGAAGATCTGTAAAGTTGCAAAGACTAAAGTCTCAAATCCAAAGAGATATTCTTTATAAAAGTTCAGAGTCAACCACGCCCCCCTAAAACGGCTCGTTCTAACACGCCCCCACATGTCTACATCACTATGTGGGAAGATTTGCATAACGCCGCCCAAATGTTCACGCAAAGAAAGAAGGCGCAACTTTTATTCTCGCTGTAGTATTGTTGCTGCCGCCGCCACCATGTCGTGAAGACGCTGTGTGCTTCGTTGTGAAAGCGAAACTACTTTGCTTGGTCTTCCAAAAGAGGACGATATCCGCTTCGTCATGCCTGGAGCTGATCCGTGCTGGTCGCTGAGGGAATACAACAACTTTGCGCTGTGGATCGCCGGATTGGCTTTCACCGTGGACGAAGCGGAGTCCAGCCCGGGGTTGTCACATGTGTTTGCTGCAAGCCTCCTTCGTTGAATCCGCCGGCCGCGCCGTTCTCAAGCCCGCCACCGCTCACTCTAGACAGCCTCCGCATACTCTAGTCCCCGCGGTGTGTGACGCTGTGTTTCATTGTGAAAGCGAAACTACTTTGTTTGGTCTTCCAAAAGAGGACA
>NW_015507291.1:60332-70446 GCF_001515645.1 Sinocyclocheilus grahami | reverse complement strand
ACTTCATTTGGACAACTTTAAAGATGATTTTCTCAATATTTAGATTTTTTTTGCACCCTCAGATTCCAAATAGTTGTATCTCGGCCAAATATTGTCCTATACTAACAAACCATACATCAATGGAAAGCTTATTTTTTATTTATTATATTTATATGATGTATAAATATCAATTTCAAAAAATTGACACTTATGACTGATTTTGTGGTCCAGGGTCTCATATGCATGTATAAAATTATTTCATAATTCTAAAGCAGTCATTCAAAGTCAGTTTGTATGGCAGTGTTTTTCCCTGTTCTGACCTGATTTGGCCGTGTTGATGAGCTCAGAGGCTCCGACGGCTCCGTGTACCGTAACCTCACCATCCAGCAAACACAACTCAAACTCCTCCAGTGGCTTCACCGAGTCTGAAACACACACATATTTATATGAGTTCAGGACACAAAGCAAAGCAGAGCTCACAGGACACGAGTGATCGTCTACCTTCTGCCGGCTCGGACTCGTAGATTGATAATTTCGTCCCGTCCAGCACCACATACTTCCTCTCCCAGCCCTGTTGCCCTCTCTTTCCATTCCTACAAAACACACCAAAAACAGCCGCTCAATGACAGGACGTTTGATATGATCTACTGCACTGTGTGTATTATGATGATAATCTGGGTAAGACTTTCTGGTGTTAGCGGATTTGATATAATCCACCGAAAAATAATCCCACGATGAAAACCAAACCAACAAAAACCAGCTGAAACCGTAAAACCTTTAATGTTAACAGAAAAATTTAACATGAGAGCATATGATTTTTAAAACAGTCTTTAAGAAATGTTTTTTTAAACATTGGTCAACTTTGCAAACAGAAGTGTGGAAAAGCACTTTTTCTGTCTGCTTTCCTGAAGCTCAAACAGTAGAAGCATCGCAGGGTCAATTCTTAGTATGTATAAACTGATAAAAATATATTACATCAATGCATTTTATATATATTAGATAAAAGTACATGTAGTTGAGAAATATATAGAATAGTATATACAGTGGGTACGGAAAGTATTCAGACCCCCTTAAATTTTTCACTCTTTGTTATATTGCAGCCATTTGCTAAAATCATTTAAGTTAATTTTTTTTCCTCATTAATGTACACACAGTCCTCCGAAATCCTGTGAAAGAAGGTCGCATTCGGAGTGTCCTACTTGCTTTTCTGAAATGAGACAGCCTCGATGACGTATGCAGCCTTCGAATGCGACCTCCGGAGGACGCAGCCTTCTAAATGAGACACAGCTTATATAAGACCTTACTGCTCACAGTGCATGTCAGAGCAAATGAGAATTATGAGGTCAAAGGAACTGCCTGAAGAGCTCAGAGACAGAATTGTGGCAAGGCACAGATCTGGCCAAGGTTACAAAAAAATTTCTGCTGCACTTAAGGTTCCCAAGAGCACAGTGGCCTCCATTCCTTAAATGGAAGACGTTTGGGACGATCAGAACCCTTCCTAGAGCTGGCCGTCTGGCCAAACTGAGCTATCGGGGGAGAAGAGCCTTGGTGAGAGAGGTAAAGAAGAACCCAAAGATCACTGTGGCTGAGCTCCAGAGATGCAGTCGGGAGATGGGAGAAAGTTGTAGAAAGTCAACCATCACTGCAGCCCTCCACCAGTCGGGGCTTTATGGCAGAGTGGCCCGACGGAAGCCTCTCCTCAGTGCAAGACACATGAAAGCCCGCATGGAGTTTGCTAAAAAACACCAGAATAAGATTCTCTGGTCTGATGAGACCAAGATATAACTTTTTGGCCTTAATTCTAAGCGGTATGTGTGGAGAAAACCAGGCACTGCTCATCACCTGTCCCAACAGTGAAGCATGGTGGTGGCAGCATCATGCTGTGGGGGTGTTTTTCAGCTGCAGGGACAGGATGACTGGTTGCAATCGAGGGAAAGATGAATGCGGCCGAGTACAGGGATATCCTGGATGAAAACCTTCTCCAGAGTGCTCAGGACCTCAGACTGGGCCGAAGGTTTACCTTCCAACAATACAATGACCCTAATCACTCTGCTAAAATAACGAAGGAGTGGCTTCACAACAAGTCTGTGACTGTTCTTGAATGGCCCAGCCAGAGCCCTGACTTAAACCCAATTGAGCATCTCTGGAGAGACCTAAAAATGGCTGTCCACCAACGTTTACCATCCAACCTGACAGAACTGGAGAGGATCTGCAAGGAGGAATGGCAGAGGATCCCCAAATCCAGGTGTGAAAAACTTGTTGCATCTTTCCCAAAAAGACTCATGGCTGTATTAGATCAAAAGGGTGCTTCTACTAAATACTGAGCAAAGGGTCTGAATACTTAGGACCATGTGATATACACTGTATATATATATATATATTTTTTATAAAAGTACATGTAGTTGAGAAACTGATATAAAATACCTAAAAACAAACAAAAACATTTGCTGTGCCGCTGCATTTAACCCAGTTATTTTAATATTATTGATATACTATTATAGCTTTTGTCAGTATTTTAAATTAGATTTTATTTTTATATTTTGTTTTCATTTTAGTTAGTTTTAGTAATATTATGTTTGTCATTTTTAGTTTTTTTTAAATGCCTATATAGTTTAGTTAATTAAACAAACTTAATGAGAATGAGAAACGCTGTCTTCGCAGCAAGAATGTTTTTGGTGGTTTTAGTTAACCGACTCACAACATCATAATCGTTATAGAAACTTTGTATTCCACAACACACAGAGCGTTGAAACTTTGCATGCATGAGCCTAAATGAAAAAGGCATTCATAAATAAATAATTGTTTCATACTCAAAAACCAGTTCAGGTCTGACGCCAAATCTAACACAAACACACGTGAGCCGCACCTGGGCTGCTTCATCCAGCCCTCCAGACGCACGTGACCCGAGGCCTCTTTGACCTGCAGCGCAGGGGAGCTGGCTTTATCCCGACACAGAGCCTCAGAGAAGTGTGTGGCGTATTCAGCAGGAAGACCGCAGGTCGCCGGCAGACACGGGGAACACTTGGGGTGGCAGAGAATACGACACTCTGACCGAGAGACGAGCCGAGACGAGATGAGATGGGAGAGGAAAAGAAAAAAGAGAAAAATAACTAATTCTCTACTGATAATTCTTTCATTTAGGGGACGTTCACACACAACACTTTTTGAGAAGTTTTTGGAAACTAAATTTAAAAACAAAAAGCAAGTTTTTATAAGTTGAAATTCTTTTAACTTGAGCACTGCATATTTAGGTGCCATTTTAGGGTCAGTAAGATACTTTTATTCATCAAGGACGCATTAAATTGAGCAAAAGTGACAGTAAAGACATTTATAATGTTACAAAAATTCTATTTCAAATAAATGCTGTTCTTTTGAACTTTCTATTCATTTGTGAATCCTGAAAAATACAATGTATCACGTGACACTGAAGACTGGAGTAATGATGCTGAAAATTCAGCTTTGATCACAGAAATATATTACATTTTAAAAGTTATTCACATAGAAAACAGCTGTTTTAAATCATAATAATATTTAACAATTTTTACTGTATTTTTTGATCAAATAAATGCAGCCTTGATGAGCAGAAAAAAAAATCTCATTAACCCAAACTTTTGAATGGTAGTGTGTGCAAATACTTTTTATATGCAAAAATTCTTATATTGTTATTAATTAAATTTCAAATAAATGCTGTTCTTTTGAACTTTCTATTCATTTGTGAATCCTGAAAAATACAATGTATCACGTGACACTGAAGACTGGAGTAATGATGCTGAAAATTCAGCTTTGATCACAGAAATATATTACATTTTAAAAGTTATTCACATAGAAAACAGCTGTTTTAAATCATAATAATATTTAACAATTTTTACTGTATTTTTTGATCAAATAAATGCAGCCTTGATGAGCAGAAAAAAAAATCTCATTAACCCAAACTTTTGAATGGTAGTGTGTGCAAATACTTTTTATATGCAAAAATTCTTATATTGTTATTAATTAAATTTTTTCTGTATTTCTGATCAAATAAATGCAGCCTTGATGAGCAGAAAAAAAAATCTCATTAACCCAAACTTTTGAATGGTAGTGTGTGTAAATACTTTTTATATGCAAAAATTCTTATATTGTTATTAATTAAATTTTTGCTGTATTTCTGATCAAATAAATGCAGCCTTGATGAGCATTACAAATCTTACCAACCCCAGACTTTTGAATGGTGGTGTATGTAACCACATTATTAGTACCATTTTTTCTCAGAAGTGAGCTAAAACTGACAAAACCTCCTTCTGGGGAAATTCAAGGGCGTATGTGTATTTGTGTGTTTTTGTACCCAGACATGTGGCAGCCTGTCGGCCGAAGTGGACCGTGTCCAGACAGACGGCACATTTCGCAGCTCTCATGTTCAGCCCCACCGTGAAGCGATGCGGGATGTTGTGATGCATTCTCTCCTTCACGCGTCGCCCGTACTCTACAGACAGACAGAGACAGAGCGTTAGCTGGTTAGTTAATATCCTCTTGAGCATCTCAGTGTGAACGATGACAAATCAGCCTAAAATAAAACTCATCACAGTCCAGCAGCACAGCAACGGCTTCATCGACCACAACAAAACCGTGCATGAATCCGTCTCTTTCTGAGCAAAACAAGCATCGCCGGCGATCACATGCAGGTCCGTGCACGTCAGACTCGAGAATCAAAGAAAGATGAGAGCAGAAACTCAACCGTCAATCATCTTAAGACACAACATGCTGCAAAACCCGAGACAAGAGACAGAGGACAGCAGGAGTGAGAGACCGGCTGCAGAAACTCAGCGTTTGTCTTGTTTTCCAGAACAAATCTCTAAAGATTCTTAAATCAACATACATTTACTTTAGAAGCACAATGACTCAAAATAAGAAGTCTTGTTTTCTGAGAAACTGATCTATTTATCTATCTATCTCAAAGGTTTGGGATCAGTAAGATTTTTTATGTTTTTTTTAAAGAAGTCTCTTCTGCTCATCAAGCCTGTATTTATTTGATCAAAAAAACAGAAAAAAAACAGTAATATTGTTACAATTTAACATAGCGTTTTCTATTTTAATATACTTTAAAATATAATTTATTCCTGTGATGCAAAGCTGGATTTTTTTATCAGCCATTACTTCAGTCTTCACTGTCCTCCTTCAGATTTATTATCAATATTCTGATCTATTATCAATGTCGCAAGCAGTTTTTGCTGCTTAATAGTTTTTTAGAACCTTTGATACTTTTTCAGGATTCTTTGATGAATATAAAATATTTAAAAAATAATATAAAATTAGAATATAAAAAAATAAATAAAATAGAAATAACAATAAAATAGAATATAAAAACAGCATTGATTCAAAATATAAATATTTTATAATAGAATATAATTCTTTAATATCACTTTTTATCAGTTTAACACATCCTTGCTGAATAAAAGTATTAAATTCATTCAAATAGAAAAATTAAAATGTACTGATCCAGAACCTTTGACTTGAGTAACGGCTGATGAAAATTCAGCTTTGCATCAGCTTTATACTAAAATAAATTAAAAAAAAAACATTAATTTAAATTGCAATAATATTTCACAATATTACAGTTTATTCTGTGTTTTCGATCAAATAAATGCAGCCTTGATGAGCAGAAGATACTTCTTTAAAAAAAACATTCAAAAATCTTACAGCACACTTTTTATTTAAACAACATTTAGGTCAAAATGCAAGTAAAACTTTTAATAATTTAAATTTTTAACATTCAAACAAAGCTACAGTGTTGTGGGAGGCTGCCAAGGCGTTGCTATGTGGTTGTTAGGGGCCGTTCACACAGAATGTGTTTTTCGACTCCACTGCGCTACTTTCCCGTTGTTTTTCTATATAAATGCGCTAGACGGGTGCATTCTACGGTTGTGTTTGTGTCTTTGCAGCAACACGGCGTCCTAAAAACACAGAGCTCAAGTTAGAACAGGTTCAACTTTTTTTTAAAAATGCGTCTTCAGACCTTGCGCTTTTTCCACTGCCCGTGTCTCGCGGTTTTCAAAGTCAAAATGTGTTCTGTGTGAACGGCCCATGTGGCTGTTGTGTGTGTGTTTTCTCTCCATCAGCGCACGGCCCTCAACTACATGCTGATCTCAGAGCGACAGAAACAGGGACGGAGGGAAAGAGAGACACTTACTTTCAAACGTCACCCTCCTCTTCTCTGAAAGAGCAGAAGAGAAACAGCTCTCAGATTTGACGGAGCAGGACGCAGAAAGAAAGCAAGAGTGCAGGAGGACAGCGACAGAAACATGAGGAGAGACAGAAGCAGCCACAGAGAGAGAAAACGACTGAAATATTCCTCATCTACAGACCACACGAGCTTCATTCATCTGAGACTGAAAAACTATGCTCAAAGGAATCTCAGAAAAACTTTTATTTCACCCCAAAACCAGAAGAAATAAGAACACATATGTACATAGATGTTTTCTTCACACCAAGCTGCTTACCTATTGCAGATTCAGTCTTCCCAGCCTGGTGCAGGTCTACAATTTTGTTTCTGGTGTCCTTTGCCAGCTCTTTGGTCTTGGCCATGGTGGAGTTTGGAGTGTGACTGTTTGAGGTTTTGGACAGGTGTCTTTTATACTGATAATGAGTTCAAACAGATGCCATTAATACAGGTAATGAGTGGAGGACAGAGGAGCCTCTTAAATAAGAAGTTACAGGTCTGTGAGAGCCAGAAATCTTGCTTGTTTGTAGGTGACCAAATACTTATTTTCCCGAGGAATTTACCAATTAATTCTTTAACAATCCTACAATGTGATTTTCTGGATTTTTTTTTTCTCATTTTGTTTCTCATAGTTGAGGTATACCTATGATGAAAATTACAGGCCTCTCTCATCTTTTTAAGTGGGAGAACTTGCACAATTGGTGGCTGACTAAATACTTTTTTGCCCCACTGTATATGGTTTAATAATTATTTATGCAATTTTAATTTAATAACTGAATATATATGATAAATGATTTTTATGTTAATTCTTACAATTGTTTCTATACATGTATTTACACATATATAAATAATTGTAAGAATTTGTATACTTATGTATATATCTTTTACACACACACACTTACTTCATTACCATTTCTGAATAACGCTAATGAGAATTTTAGATTAAATGCGTTTAATATTCATGAAAATGTCACAATGCAAAAACATTCTTCATTTAATTTCTTATATATTTTTTTTTATTTAGGAGTAAAATATGATCTGGATTCTGTTATGCTTGGATTAATGTGTTCTGATTAACTGTTCACAATAAGTTCAGCATAATGCATCATTTTTTCTTTAAATAATAACCACTATACGGTCTGATATAACCAACAAATCAGCTGAAGACTTTATCTGTATTATGAGAAACAGTCACAGTAAGAGTCTGTGTACTTGTGTTGGAGTGAGTGTAAAGACTGACCCTCCGGCGTGGAGCTCTCTTTGCGGCGGGCCGAGCTGGAAGTGTTCAGGAGGCTGCTGGGATTGGGCTGGCGCTCCGGAGATTTCACGATGGCCGACATGAGGATCTGCTGACGGGCCGAGGCCGGCGTGGACGGAGCCATGTGCTCCTGCACTTTAAAATGAGCCGCTGAGAGACACAGAGAAGATCCTCAACAACATTCACATGGTCACATGGAGAGACGAGGCCCACACTGAAGACTCAGACTCACCCTCCTCTCGTAAGGAGCGCAGCTCGATCCTCATCTTCTGCAGCGCCTCCTCCAGCTCTGAGCAGTGCACTCGCTCCTTCTCCAGCGCTGCTTTCATGTCACCGTACTGCAGGGGAACGGTGGGTTGAGACGAGACCGCGGCGGCGCTGTTAGCCGTGACACCCACCTCCTCACGCCGCCGCCCGAAAATACCCTAAACACACACACACACACACACACACACACACAGGTACATGACACACAACCGCTGATCACCGAGATCACATTATGACAGATTACCAATATTATTCATCTGTACTGTTTCTTTGCTAGCTATATTTAATCTGTTTAAAGTTTAATTTATTTGTTTTATTTCAAATAAAATATGTGTCCCTGCAGCACAAAAGCAGTGTTAAGTCGCTGGGGGATATTTGTAGCAATAGCCAACAATACATTGTATGGGTCACAATTATTGATTTTTCTTTTATGCTAAAAATCATTAGGATATTAAGTAAAGACCATGTTCCATGAAGATATTTTTTAAATGTCCTACCATAAATATATAAAAACTTAATTTTTGATTAGTAATATGCATTGCTAAGAACTTCATTTGGACAACTTTAAAGATGATTTTCTCAATATTTAGATGTTTTTGCACCCTCAGATTCCAGATTTTGTATCTCGGCCAAATATTGTCCGATCCTAACAAACCATACATCAATGGAAAGCTTATTTATTCAGCTTTCAGATGATGTTTACATCTCAATTTTAAAAAAATGGACCCTTGTGACTTGGGTCATATTTATCATCTTTTTTAGTAAGTGTTTCACTTTGATTGTTTTTACTTTAAAATAACTAATTTCTTTATATCCCATTTGTTTCTTTCTAACACCATGCCAGCTTCTTCTATTTTCATGGAAAAACCAGGTTTAAGTTATTAAAAATAAGAACAGAATTAAATAACATATTTAAGATTCTTTTTTTATTCCTCCTAAAAATCCGAAAACTAAAAATAGAAATAACTTGGCAGTTGTGATAAGGATTGTTAGAAATCTCGCAGACAAAGTAATTTACAAATAAAATTTGGGATATTTATTATTTTTTTATGTTTTTGAAAGAAGTCTCTTTTGCTTTCCCAAGGCTGCATTTATTTTATACAAATACAGTAAAAACTATAATAGTGAAATATTATTACTATTTCAAATGATGATTTTCTATATGTGAACATAGTAAAATATAATGTATTGCTGTGATGCGCAGCTGTATTTTCAGCATCATTCCTCCAGTCTTCAGTGTCACATGATCTTCAGAAATCAGTATAATATGCTGATTTGGTTCATATCATTATCAGTTATTATTGGTGCTCAGTTATTAATAATGGTTTTTATGGACTATAGACCATAAAAACCATGTCCATGACATCCAAGCCTGGATTTCCTGATATTCCCAGGTTTTCCAGAACTGTGGGAGCCGTTTTATTCTCTTTAATAAAGCTAGTTCTGGATTAACTGGTTTCCACAGGCAGGCGGATTCAACAGCATGAGCAGTAAAACTCAGAAACCGTTAATAAAGCGCCTGCGGTTCAGTGAGAAACACTCAATCCCACAAATCAAACACACTGAGATTCACACAGACTGTAACGAGATGAACGCTGAGACTCCCTGAGGCCTCGTTAGCATTCTCCTGTCTCTCTCTCTCACTTCCTGTCTCTCATTAGCATCCTCCTGTCTCTCTCTCTCTCACTTCCTGTTTCTCATCAGCATCCTCCTGTCTCTCTCTCACTTCCTGTCTCTCTCTCAGACTTCCTGTCTCTCATTAGCATCCTCCTGTCTCTCTCTCTCACTTCCTGTCTCTCATTAGCATCCTCCTGTCTCTCTCTCTCACTTCCTGTCTCTCATACCTTCTTCTTCTTGGTGGGCTGGTCCATCTTGGCCTGCAGGAAGTCGATGAGTTTGGTCTGCTGTGAGATGGTTCCCTCCATTTTCACTTTCTCGTGCGAGTAGACGGCCTGAGGAGAGACCAGGAGGAACGACAGGAAGATCCAGATGAGTCTCATTCACACTAATAATAACAACTCTAATGAAATTCAGATTCTGCTGTAAAGAAGACTAGAGTGTCATTACTCAGCTCAAGTCCGTTCAAGTTTTGTTCTCTTTCAATACGAGTTAGTATTGTTAATAGCCTTAAAATAATTAATTACTTGTTACATTACAAATAAAATTTAAAACAAATATTATATGTATTTTATTTCAGCCAGTTGCCAGGGGCATCCTTTCTCATTTTCATTTAGTTTAACTTGATGTTCTAAACTATAACAAATAAAAATGAATAAAAAAAGCTATATAGATACTTTATGTATAGTAGGGCTGCCACTAACGACTATTTTTATTTCGATTAATCTATCGACTAATTTATCGATTAATCGATTAATCTAAATGATTAATTTCCCACCAAAAAATCAACAATTTTA
>NW_015507291.1:50388-60256 GCF_001515645.1 Sinocyclocheilus grahami | reverse complement strand
GAGTGAGTGAGTGAGTGTGTGTGTGTGAGAGTGTGTGTGTGCGTGAGTGTGTGTGTGTGTGAGAGTGTGTGCGAGAGTGTGTATGTGTGTGTGCGAGAGTGTGTGTGAGAGAGTGTGTGTGTGAGTTAGAGTGAGAGTGTGTTTGAGTGAGAGAGTGCGTGTGTGTGTGTGTGTGAGTGAGTGAGTGAGTGTGTGAGAGTGTGTGTGTGTGTGAGTGTGTGTGTGTGTGAGAGTGTGTGCGAGAGTGTGTGTGTGTGTGTGTGTGTGTGAGAGAGTGAGTGTGTGTGAGTGAGTGAGTGAGTGTGTGTGTGAGAGTGTGTGTGTGCGTGAGTGTGTGTGTGTGTGAGAGTGTGTGCGAGAGTGTGTGTGTGTGTGTGTGTGTGTGAGAGAGTGAGTGTGTGTGAGTGAGTGAGTGAGTGTGTGTGTGAGAGTGTGTGTGTGCGTGAGTGTGTGTGTGTGTGAGAGTGTGTGCGAGAGTGTGTGTGTGTGTGTGTGTGTGTGAGAGAGTGAGTGTGTGTGAGTGAGTGAGTGAGTGTGTGTGTGAGAGTGTGTGTGTGCGTGAGTGTGTGTGTGTGTGAGAGTGTGTGCGAGAGTGTGTGTGTGTGTGTGTGTGTGTGAGAGTGAGTGAGTGTGTGTGTGTGTGTGTGTTCAGACCTGGATGTTCTCCAGCTGGTACTCGAGGTCGGTTCTCTCGGTCTTCAGCAGGTCGGTCTGGTCCAGCGCGTCCTGCAGGCCCTGCGTCAGTCTGAAGATGTGTGTCTTCTGCAGGTCCATCTGCTGCTGCAGCTTCCCTTGCTGACACACACACACACACACACATTCATCCGTCAGCCAGAAAAAGAGTGTCCTGTGACCCTTCAGATGAGTAGTTCAAGGGGAAGGTCTCTGATTTCATGACAACATAAATCCCTCACTTTGTCATAGGCAAAGAAAGCTCTGATATCATTGTTGTGTTAGTGGAGAAGCTGTAGTCAAATGTTGATATCAGAGATGCTGAAAGTCTTCTGCGATATCTTGTGTTTATGTTTGTTTTCTCTCCGTTTCAACCGGACAAATTTATCAACATGTCTAGTGATGTTGAAACGCTTGTTTCTGCAGTGATTGTGATGAGCAGATGGGCCTTCACTGTGGTCTGGGACGCATTAATGTTTACAGTGCAAACCTAAAATATCTGTTCACCTTCACAGATGTTAATAGCACGAGTAAATTGGGACAAAAGAGACTTAAAGAATAGCCAGGTGTAAATGTCTAATAATGCAATAAACAAAAAATTAATTAATTTTTTGCATACATACTGCATTTAATGTAGGTTTAAATTTTTTGGGGCATTTTTCTTATTTTATTTTATTACATAATAATTTACAATATTATATTACATTAGTGCCTGTAATTATAATTTAAGAACATTTAAAGTCCATGCCAAAATAAATAAATATTTATATATTTTTTGCATATATACTGCATGTAATATGTATGCTTAAATACATTTTTTTTTCAATTTTCTGATTTTATATATATATATATATATCATATATATATATATATATAGTGCTGTCAAATGATTAATCGCAATTAATCGCATCCAAAATATAAGTTTTTGTTTACATAATGTACTGTGTAACTGTGTATATTATGTATATATAAAGTCACACACATACAGTATATATTTGGAAAATATTTACATGTATATATTTATATTCATATAATTTATATTACATAAATATATCTAATATATAAACATAACATATTTTTCTTAAATATATACATGCATGTTTTTGTATTTATATATACATAATAAATATTCACAGCACACACACACACATATATATCATGTAAACAAAAACTATAGTGCTGTCAAATGATTAATCGCAATTAATCGCATCCAAAATATAAGTTTTTGTTTACATAATATATGCGTGTACTGTGTATATTATGTATATATAAAGTCACACACATACAGTATATATTTGGAAAATATTTACATGTATATATTTATATTCATATAATTTATATTACATAAATATATCTAATATATAAACATAACATATTTTTCTTAAATATATACATGCATGTTTTTGTATTTATATATACATAATAAATATTCACAGCACACACACACACATATATATCATGTAAACAAAAACTTTTATTTTGGATGCGATTAATCACAATTAATCGTTTGACAGCACTATATATTACATTATATTACATTAGTGCCTGTAATTATAATTTAAGAACATTTAAAGTCCATGCATAAATAAATAAATTTCATTTTTGCATATATACTGCATATAATATATGTTTGTTTGAGAATAATTAGAGTCTACAGCTGGTCTCCACACAGATACACAAGTGTGTTTTTCACCTCTTCCATGAGTCTTTGTTTGAGTTCTCTCTCCGTCTCGAGTTTCTGCTGAAGGCTCCTTGCGTTCATCTCCAGCATGGCATGTTTCTTCTCCAGGTCATTGAGCTGAAAACAGCACCACGACACAATAAACAGCACATACACCACAGCAAACAGAAGGCTTTGTTCTTCACAGTGTTCAGCTGATGTGCAGAGCAGTGTTTAATTAATCTCCATCAGCTGTAGCGCTCAATCACGGCTTGTTAAATTCCATAATGGCATGAATATTAATATCGCAGACGGAGGGCCGGTGCAAACTGTTGCGAGTGTGTTTGTGTAACTCACAGTATCAGACAGACTTTCTGCTTTCAGTCTCTGCTCTTTCAGCGCCTGCTGCAAAGCCACGATCTCTGCCTTGTGCTCGCGGACCGCCAGCTCAACCGCCTGCCGAGACTCTGTACTGCGCTGATCCGCTCGCAACCTGGGACATCCAATTAATGAGAAAATAAGAATATTTGCATATAAAAATTATTTACACATTCAAAAGTTTTTTTTTCTGCTCATCAAGGCTGTATTTATTTGATCAAAAATGCACTAAAAATTGTTAAATATTATTAGAATGTAAAATATCTGTTTTCTATGTGAATATCTGTTAAACTGTAAGTTATTTCTGTGATGCGCAGCTGTATTTTCAGCATCATTCCTCCAGTCTTCAGTGTCACATGATCTTCAGAAATCAGTATAATATGCTGATCTGCTGCTCAAGAAACATTTCAGATTATTATCAATGTTCAAAACAGCACAATATTTTTGTGGAAACGGTGATACATTTTATTTTTCAGGATTCACAGATGAAGAGAAGAGTTTATTTGAAATATACATCTTTTTCAACATTATAAATGTCTTTACTGGCACTTTTCATCAATTCAATGCGTCCTTGATGAATAAAAGCATTAACTTATTTTAAAATTGTCAAAATTATGCTTCATTTAAAATATTTTTCATTTCTTTAAAATCATCTTAGGAGACTGAAAAGTTCCTTTAAACAAGATAAGACTCACTCAAATATGTGACCCTGGAGCACAAAACCAGTCATAAGGGTCAATTTTTTGAAATTGAGATTTATGCATCATCTGAAGCTGAATAAATAATCTTTCCCCAGCGACTTAACACTGCTTTTGTGCTGCAGGGACACATACTGTATTTCTCTTAAGCAATCCTAAGCGTTCCTGTACGGAAATAAGTAATAAGTAAATAACTGAGGCTTATGTTTGCGTGGACATGCGAGTCTGTGCACCTGTTCTGCTTCTCGTTGTCCAGCAGTCTCTGCATGTCTCGGGTTCTGCGCTCCGCATGGCTCTTCTCGTCCTCCAGAGCAGATCTCCAGTTCTCCCACTGTCTCTCCTTCTCCAGCAGCTCATCGTTCAGACTCTCCAGCTCCACCACCTGCTCCTCCAGCATGCTGCATGTGGTCTTCAGAGTCTCGATGTTCTGCAAACACAAAAGCATGCCTCAGTATAGTACGAGCGTCCAGCTTCAGCTGGAGCTTCTCGAGTCAAATCTTGACTGATTTTTCATCAAGTAAATGTCAGAATAACCGCAGTAATATCTCCAGATGAACTCTTACTGGACTGAAGCAGCTCAGCTTTACTTGATTCTCCATCAATCATGTTTTAGAGTCTCAAATCTGATCCTCAGGATCTTTTGAGGAGCGTTTGTTTCCAGAAGCTTTACTTTCACTGTTCCTCAGCGGTGGAATGATCTTCACAAGCCTCCAGAACATCTCACATCTTCTGAGGAGCCTTTATTTCTTCAGCTCTCAATCACTGCATTATATGTTTGGAGCATTTCACTCTCATCTCACTGAGACAGATTACTGGAGATATAGAGTGATGATTGATATTTAGATCATTTTATGTCAGTATCTGCTGTACTGTTAGAAAGATCTAATTGATTTACATTACAAGCATCAGAATTTCATCATATAAATATCAGCATCTGCAACAGATTCATATTTTTGAGTCTCAAGCTGAATTCTCACTGTATCAGACTATATGAGCCATAAAAGCCTGATGATCAAACCTTGACAAAAAAACATGACATTTTTTAACATTGTCTACTTTAAAAAAATATTTAATAAAATATTAATATTAATTTATACAGTATTACATTTTTTTTTTTTTTCATTTTGTTGAAGAAATTGTGACTGAAATATATTACTCTTGTACAGTAGGATGTACATTTTAATGTAATACTACTACTAATAAAAGTATTATTAAAAAACGTAAATTTTTAAGGAATATCACACAATTTTGTCCAGCACCTTGTTTGCCCAAAACATTTAAAGGGTTTAATTTTCATTGGATTACAAGAAAAATGTAATTAATGTTTTATGCTTTCATTTGATTACAAAAAAAATAAAAAAGAATCATAAAATAAAGTATTTCATTAAAAAAGCATTTCATAGGGGCCCCTAAAGAATTAAATTTTTTTTAACTTTTAATAACTTGCTGTTAAATTGTACAAGACATGCTTTTTGATTATTTAAACTTTAATTTAACCATTAAAATGGAGTCCAAAAAAATATAAAAACGGAATCCTGAAACATTTCAACGGGGAAAAAAATGGAATTTGACCAAAAAATCTAATAAAATGGAATTTTGGGAAAAAAATCAAACGCATTTCATAGGGCCCTATTTAACGGGTTTCAACAGTGTGTTGAATGGAAAGTGAACTAAGACCAACTAAAACAAACCAGAAACTGATGCAAATCCACTTTTAAAGAACCGTGACTGCATAGAGAACTGGATTGGCTCCACATATGGAGTTAATCTAAAGTGGTTTGAGTGTGCAGAGGATGAGCAGACGTGTTTGCGCACCTGTTTCTGGTTGTTGAGGTGCATCTCTCGGTCGGCCACCTCTCTGCGCAGACGGTCCACGTCTTGACTGAGCTGCAGTCGCTCCTCGCTCTCCACCGTCAGCTCGTCCAGCTGCTTGGACAGGTAGAAGTTCTGCCGGTTCAGCTCGGCGTTCTCCTGGGTCAGCTGGGTCAGCTGCTCCTCCAGGTCCGTGATCACCTGTGACGACACTCACGTCATTCAGCAGCAGCAGCATCCTAATCAATACGCATGAATTCTACCGCAATCACTCTGTATTCTGACACTGCTGGAATATTCCAGATTCATGAACGCTGCGGTGAAAAAGATGGAAATATGAAAATATAAGGGCTCACATGGCAGGGTTTTATAAAAAAAATAGTTTGAAAAGATTTAAACTTAAATAGACAGAGAGCATGTAGAATAGAGATTGAGATTTATAAACCTAATTTAATCAAACATAAGATAATCATGATTCAACAAACAAATACAAGTGTTATTTTTGACTTAAGACTTCAGAAAACTACATTTAAGAGGCACTGAGCATACAAATATTTAGCCAAGTTTATAGTTATATACATATTGTATATACTTTTTATATAATTTTAAAGAAAAACACACATATATATATATTATATATATATAATGTACATACACATTTATTTAAAGAAATAAAAATAATATTAAAAGAAAAAATATAAATATATTTACATATTACAGTATATATTTAAATATTATGCATACAAATATAAACATTTATATTATATATATTAAATATATATATATATAAAAGAAAAAACATAATAATAATAATAATATGTATATGTAAATATTTATATTTAAATATTACAGTATATATATTTAAATATACATACAAATATATAGTGCACATTTATATTATATATATATATATATATTTTTTTTTAATACATATGTATATAAAATGATATATTCTATATATAAGATTTATGTAACTATATAAGTAACTAAATATTTAATACACTTATAGTCACTCTTAACTTAAAATTAGACTGAAAGCAACACTGCCAAGAGCACGCAGCATGCAAATATTACAGCGTCATCATCTCTGGCAGATATGCTGCATTAATTATGCACTGTAATTATCATATAGATGATAGATACAAGACGACAACCGTCAGAATGCAAAAAGTGTGCATTTTTCACATGGAAATTCGTTACTCTTATGGCAAAGCTCATAAAAGCAAAATAAATCCCCGTGCGGGTTTGTTTCCGATGACTTCACTACATTCACTTTCACTTTAATTCACCTACATTCAGCTGCAAAGTGCATGTCGGTTATAACTATATAGCTGTAGCTTTTATTTGATTTTAAATATATAGTTCATTTTTAAATGACATCAAAAGATCTTCCGATTCATAATTGTGACTCTGAAAAAGACCTGAGGTTAAAAACATATCGTAAATATACCGTGAACAGATTTGGACTTCCTTAAATTAAATCATAACTACAAGCCCATGAGATACATAAGGCTGAAGTTATGAGTGAACGGCTGCAGATGGAGAGGTTCTGATCTGGGGTCTGTGATCAGGGATAAATGAGGCATTAAGGTGACTGCAGTGTACATCGATTCTGTCGTGTGCCACTCGGACTCACGGCCAAGAGAAGATGATAGCGGCTGTTTGAATCAATAATTTCTCTCTGAGCTCTCTATCCGATCCCTGAGGATCCTCAAGCTAAACGTGGAGGTTGAAATCCTGCTGGCAAGCACAACACACTAGGGCTGTCAAAATGGCTGAAAAACTAAATTCGAATTTTGTACTTAAATATTATCAATATTCGAATTATATTTGAATTTAAAAGGCATAATTTCAGTTAGGGGGGAAAAAAAGCTTTTGGGCACAAGAGGGCGCATCGAGCAAAATATTACTAATGCACGTTTCTTCAAAGCATAATAAAATAACACGACTATCTTTGAAAAAAGTGCATAATGTTTAAAATAATTTGTATAAACCTTATATAATTAAAATTGCTTAAAGGGGTCCTATTATGCTCTTTTACAAAGTCTTGATTTTGTTTTAGGGGTGTACTAGAACAGGCTCTTATACTAGGTTGTACGAAAAACACATTATTTTTCACATATTTTACATTATTACAACACCTCTCTCACCAGTCTGGCATGAACGGCTCGAGTAGTTCCTGAATCAAATGAAGGCCCGCCTTCTGAAATGTGGGTGCTGTGATCGGTTAGCTGTGCCAGTGTGTGTTGTGATCGGTTAGCTGGGCCAGTGTGTGCTGTGATCGGTTAGCTGGGCCAGTGTGTGCTGTGATCGGTTAGCTGGGCCAGTGTGTGCTGTGATTGGTTAGCTGTGCCAGTGTGCTGTGATCGGTTAGCTGGGCCAGTGTGTGCTGTGATTGGCACCACTCGGCGTCTGGTCAGGAAATGTCATGCCCCTTACCATATCCGCCTGCTAGCTTTAGTGTAAACATTGCATCAAAATCAAATCAATTTGAGCGAGATTTAAACATGGATGATTGTAATCACTCTAAGTTCGTCTGCCTTGGGAAAGCTAGCGTGTCTCCGACATAGTGATAACACTCGTTGCCTTCTCTAGTGCAGCTCAACCAGGTCTCGTCCCATTCGTCGATATTTGTGATATCAAAAATCCCGGAAAATATGCATTGTAGTCCAAATGAGTCGTTCGTTGTAGTAAAAAATATCTATATATTACATAAAATATCTCCTTTTGAAGTGGACTTTGAGCTTTGTAACTTTGCAGATCTTTTTTATGCTCAAAAAGCAACATTACAGACTAACTAAAGTTGAAAAAGTGAAAAAGCATAATAGGACCCCTTTAAACAATTAGAAACAAAACAGCATCACCCATGCATGTATAGTTTAATACAAAGGACCGAAAACCAATCACAGAGTACGTTCTTCATTTAAAAACTTGAGATGTGGTAGGATGGGGGAAAACCGCCATGAAGTCTTCAGACATGTTTTTTAAAAGTGAAGTTGAAAAAGTGAAAAAGCATAATAGGACCCCTTTAAACAATTAGAAACAAAACAGCATCACCCATGCATGTATAGTTTAATACAAAGGACCGAAAACCAATCACAGAGTACGTTCTTCATTTAAAAACTTGAGATGTGGTAGGATGGGGGAAAACCGCCATGAAGTCTTCAGACATGTTTTTTAAAAGTGTAACTTGCATTAATTTTACATGGCTTTCTAAACATGCGGCTCTCTTGTGCGAGACGCGAATGCAATGGTGATAGATGTCCCCCTAGAAAATGCGCTAAATATGCGTTCTGTGTGAACGGCTTGGTTTCGGTTTTGACGTAAACAACATTATCTCCACATTGATTATTCTCTCTTTCTGCAATTTTTTGAATGAACAACGTAGCAGCGCCGCATCTAGTGGCTTCAACTGGATAGACTAACAAAAGCATTAAAATGCGAATGAAAACGAGGTCGAGAGTCAAGTTCAATCGTATTGTCTGTTCAAGTCTGAAAACAGTAAAGTGAAGTAGGTAAAAGTATTAAGTCTGAACCATCATATTCAACCCTCCAGAGCAGTGCAGGGGATTGTGGGAAATCTTAGCGTAGATCAGCACACACTTACCGAGCAGCTGTCCCTCAGTGCGTCAAACTTGCGTTGGATCTCATCTCTGTGGGCCTGCAGAAGGACACACACATGATGTGAATGTGTATCATATAGATATATCTGCTCGAAAGTTCAAAATTCAGTTTCTCAAGCCCATTTTACACCCTCTCTCTGACCTGAACAATTAAACAGCCTGTTTTTGGTTATCGTTGCGTTGGTAATCTCGCTCAGCAGTCTCTCCCAATAATATATCTACTGTAGTATAAATGGTAAAACTCAGTTCAGTCCACAGCAGTATGTAGTATGCAGTATGCCAGGGTTTCTCAAACTGGGGTTAGTGCAGTTCATGAGCTAATGAAAAGCTAACAATTAGTTAAATCATAAAAATTTAAAATTTTAATAAATATTTTTAAATAAAAACCAAATAAAACATAAGATATAAATAATACATTTAGTGTTTACTTTTATATAATATATATTTATACAATAAACATTTTATTTGTTTACCTGCATGTCATGTAACCCAGTATTATTTTAGAATCACTGATGTCCTATTATAGTTTGTATTAACATTTTTCTTTTTTTTTTACATTTTCATTTTAGTTAACGTTTTAGTAATTTTTTAATTAGTTATATATATATATATATATATATATATACACACTACCGGTCAAAAGTTTGGGATTAGTAAGACTTGTAATTTTTTTTAAAGAAGTCTCTTCTGCTCATCAAGGATGCATTTATTTGACCAAAAATACAGAAAAAAACAGTAATCTTGCAAAATGTTATTACAATATAAAAGAATGGTTTCTATTTTAATATCCTTTAAAATATAATTTATTTCTGTGATGCAAAGCTGAATTTCCATCATCATTACTCCAGTATAAAGTGTCACATAATCTTCAGAAATCATTCTAATATGCTGATTTATTATTAGAATTATCAACAGTTGTGCTGCCAAATATTTTACTATTTTCAGGATTCTGTGATGAATCAAAAGTTAAAAAGAACAGCGTTTAAACAAAATATAAATCTTTTCTAACAAATCTTTGCTCTCAC
>NW_015507291.1:37793-46084 GCF_001515645.1 Sinocyclocheilus grahami | reverse complement strand
CGATATTTGGGATATAAAAAATCCCGGAAAATATGCATTGTAGTCCAAATGAGACGTTCGTTGTAGTATAAAATATATAGATATTACATAAAATATCTACTTTTGAAGTGGACTTTGAGCTTTGTAACTTTGCAGATCTTTTTTATGCTCAAAAAGCAACATTACAGACTAACTAAAGTTGAAAAAGTGAAAAAGCATAATAGGACCCCTTTAAACAATTAGAAACAAAACAGCATCACCCATGCATGTATAGTTTAATACAAAGGACCGAAAACCAATCACAGAGTACGTTCTTCATTTAAAAACTTGAGATGTGGTAGGATGGGGGAAAACCGCCATGAAGTCTTCAGACATGTTTTTTAAAAGTGTAACTTGCATTAATTTTACATGGCTTTCTAAACATGCGGCTCTCTTGTGCGAGACGCGAATGCAATGGTGATAGATGTCCCCCTAGAAAATGCGCTAAATATGCGTTCTGTGTGAACGGCTTGGTTTCGGTTTTGACGTAAACAACATTATCTCCACATTGATTATTCTCTCTTTCTGCAATTTTTTGAATGAACAACGTAGCAGCGCCGCATCTAGTGGCTTCAACTGGATAGACTAACAAAAGCATTAAAATGCGAATGAAAACGAGGTCGAGAGTCAAGTTCAATCGTATTGTCTGTTCAAGTCTGAAAACAGTAAAGTGAAGTAGGTAAAAGTATTAAGTCTGAACCATCATATTCAACCCTCCAGAGCAGTGCAGGGGATTGTGGGAAATCTTAGCGTAGATCAGCACACACTTACCGAGCAGCTGTCCCTCAGTGCGTCAAACTTGCGTTGGATCTCATCTCTGTGGGCCTGCAGAAGGACACACACATGATGTGAATGTGTATCATATAGATATATCTGCTCGAAAGTTCAAAATTCAGTTTCTCAAGCCCATTTTACACCCTCTCTCTGACCTGAACAATTAAACAGCCTGTTTTTGGTTATCGTTGCGTTGGTAATCTCGCTCAGCAGTCTCTCCCAATAATATATCTACTGTAGTATAAATGGTAAAACTCAGTTCAGTCCACAGCAGTATGTAGTATGCAGTATGCCAGGGTTTCTCAAACTGGGGTTAGTGCAGTTCATGAGCTAATGAAAAGCTAACAATTAGTTAAATCATAAAAATTTAAAATTTTAATAAATATTTTTAAATAAAAACCAAATAAAACATAAGATATAAATAATACATTTAGTGTTTACTTTTATATAATATATATTTATACAATAAACATTTTATTTGTTTACCTGCATGTCATGTAACCCAGTATTATTTTAGAATCACTGATGTCCTATTATAGTTTGTATTAACATTTTTCATTTTTTTTTACATTTTCATTTTAGTTAACGTTTTAGTAATTTTTTAATTAGTTATATATATATATATATATATATATATACACACTACCGGTCAAAAGTTTTAATATATCTACTGTAGTATAAATGGTAAAACTCAGTTCAGTCCACAGCAGTATGTAGTATGCAGTATGCCAGGGTTTCTCAAACTGGGGTTAGTGCAGTTCATGAGCTAATGAAAAGCTAACAATTAGTTAAATCATAAAAATTTAAAATTTTAATAAATATTTTTAAATAAAAACCAAATAAAACATAAGATATAAATAATACATTTAGTGTTTACTTTTATATAATATATATTTATACAATAAACATTTTATTTGTTTACCTGCATGTCATGTAACCCAGTATTATTTTAGAATCACTGATGTCCTATTATAGTTTGTATTAACATTTTTCTTTTTTTTTTACATTTTCATTTTAGTTAACGTTTTAGTAATTTTTAAATTAGTTATATATATATATATATACACACTACCGGTCAAAAGTTTGGGATTAGTAAGACTTGTAATTTTTTTTAAAGAAGTCTCTTCTGCTCATCAAGGATGCATTTATTTGACCAAAAATACAGAAAAAAACAGTAATCTTGCAAAATGTTATTACAATATAAAAGAATGGTTTCTATTTTAATATCCTTTAAAATATAATTTATTTCTGTGATGCAAAGCTGAATTTCCATCATCATTACTCCAGTATAAAGTGTCACATAATCTTCAGAAATCATTCTAATATGCTGATTTATTATTAGAATTATCAACAGTTGTGCTGCCAAATATTTTACTATTTTCAGGATTCTGTGATGAATCAAAAGTTAAAAAGAACAGCGTTTAATCAAAATATAAATCTTTTCTAACAAATCTTTGCTATCACTTCTTAACAATTTAACACATCCTTGCTGAATAAAAGTTTGAATTTCTTTCAAAAAAAGAAAGAATAAAAATGTACTGACCCCAAACTTTTTACCGGTAGTGTGTGTATATTTTAAAATAATACCCCTGATGTGACCATTAACCAACATCAGAGATCCATGCACATATGTTGTTAAATGATTGAAATAATAACTTTGAAGGCCATATTTCAGCTCAAAGTGTTTGTGACTGGCTGTAGTGTGCAGTGTGTGCTCTGCATGCGTCTCACTCTCAGCGCAGTGATCTCCTCCTCGGCTTCGGCTGTCGTCTCCTCCAGCTCGGTCTTGGCCTGCTGTAGCTGACTCTCGAGCGCGTGTCGCGCCGCCTGCAGGCTGCTGATCTGAGACTCTCTCTCCTGCAGTGAGAGCGTGAGCTCCGTCACCTGACGCTTGATCTCCAGCTTCTGCTCCTCGTGCTCCAGACCCATCTGAAACACACACACAGACAGCTCTGCTCGATCATGTGCGTTTAACAACATCACTACGATAGTTTCGTGTCTCTCACATCACAACACGCATTCGATCTTCACACATCATTCCTCACAATCAGTATCTACTTCTTCAACAGGTCTGTAAGTCTTCTAGGATCCCATCTTCTAACATTTATACTTAACCAGTAATCCTCACATTCGACGCTAGTGATGCACCAATATTTTGCCAATTTTTTATTGATTTTATTGAAGTGAGATCTTTTAGTCTGTTTATTTGTTGATGCATGAACAAATCTTCACTAAAAATGATTTGTAGCGCAACTGTAACCATGTAATATTCGCAATAAGCTTTGATATTTGTTGACCACAAAACCAGTCTTAAATTGCACGCGTAAAAACAAACAATCTATTCGATTATAATTTTGAGCAAAAAATACATATTTTTTTATCAGTTTAACTATTTTACGGCATGACGGAAATGTGACGAACAGTTTTCATTGACTAAAACTAGACTAAAACGCTCAGATGACTAAAACTTGACTAAACAAAAACAGGACAAGGTTGACTAAATATGATATTATAAATGGATAGAGAAAATGTTTTTAAATTCCAGTGCAAAGAGGCAAATTAGAGACATTTGGTGGCCAGAAAAATAATATTGCTATGTAATGCCATGGTTTAACCACTAGATGCCTGTATGGCGGTTTAATAAATATAGCCTACATATATTTAGCTCTACTCTAGTTGCTGTAGAGTCATAATAGCTTATTTATTTATTTTGTTTTGCATTTTGTATTTAGACATTATCAAGCACTCAATGTCCATAAGTTTAGCTTTTTTTAAATGTTGAATTTAAAAATATTAATTACTCATATCGCAGTATTATTTGATGACATTTATGTAAGAAGACAATATAAGTTAATGTTAAAAAAGGCCAGCAAATACAGAAAGGCAACCAACTGCATTCAGCGAAACTCTTTCTAGTATTCCTTTAATGAGCAGTCTTCACTGAAACTCACTCAACTTCCTACAGAGAGAGAAAGATTGCAGAAAGACTTAAAACGTAAAAATATGACAACTAGCATCTGGTTATGATCGCTATTAATGTGTTTCTCTAACGTTATCTAACTGCAAATATAGCATAACTGCCTATTATCTAAAACTAAACATTTCCGATCTTTTATAACCAAAAAGTACATTTGACACCAAGACTAAAACTAAGACTAAATTAAAAATGGCTGACAAAATTAACACTAACTGACAGGGAAGAGAAGAAATTGTTGAATAAATGAGTTATTTTTGTTTTCTGTTGCAGTCTACGCAGGATCAGAAAGCTCTTGGATTTCATCAAAAACGAAGGTCTTGCGGGTTTGGAACGACATGAGGGAGAGTAATTAATGACCGAATTTTCATTTTTGGGTGAGCTATCCCTTTAAATGCCACTGAGTTGATTAAAGTTGATCAAATTAATCTAAACTCGTTCAAATAATCAGTCACATGTTTTTCTACTAATCCCCCATCAGGCAGTTTAACTAGCTTCACCAGAGAGAAAGTTTTTCTAGTGGAGCGAATGTTCCTCCAGCAAACAGGACCAGGTGGTCTGAACTGGACCAGTTTCTGGTTTCTAACATCGTGTTTCAGACTCTTACATGTTTTTCTGTGTGTAAATGCTGCTGTTGGCCGCCAGTTTATTGGCTTCAGAGAGTTCAGCGATCCGCTGCTCCAAACTCTTCATCTTATTGTCCATGGCGTTGATGGTCTGTAAAGAGAAACGCACAAAATCCGGCATCAGGACGCAGATTTACTCATAAATGTTAGTCGACCATCAGCGTGGGCAGAAGAGGCGGTCGGAGAGTTTGGGAAACAATATTTGCTGCAAATTACACACTTGACTTTTAATAACAGGACATCATAAGAGCCAAGCTGAGTTTGAATAAAAACGCAAATGAAATCAAAATTACTTTAAGGATGCCAGTGATAAACTCTTCATAATGCAGACTCTTTATTTGCTAGCTCGAGCTACGCTAGTGTTACTTGAGTATGTAAATGTTGAAAATTGAAAATTATATTAAAGGTGACATATCATGAAAATCTGACTTTTCCAGGTTGTAAGTGCTATAATCAGGTCTCCGGTGCATCTACCAACCAAGGAAACGTGAAAAAGATGAACCCAGTAACTTTGTTTTGGGAAGTCTTTTTCTGCAAGCGTCTGAGAAAACCAGCGTGTCTGATTTCACTCGCTTGGTGACGAGGCAAAGGGATCTCATTATAATATCACCGCCCCTTAATCTGTACGTTTCCACCCACGTTATTGTGTTTTCACAAGCGACAGCGGTGTAGCAGCTCTAATGCCATGATGAAAGTTTGAGCAGAACATGCTAACTGTTCTGTGTTTGGCTGCACAGACGAGCACACAACACTGTTTAGAGTCCCAGCCTCAGACGAGACGACAGAGCAGAGGATTTATTGATGTATTTACTGTATATTGATGCTGCCACACAGATCTAACATAAACATGAAAACATGATAATCAGAACCAAAACAGATGTTTTTAGCAGGTTCAAGCGGTGAAGGCGCAGCTCTATTCTGGAAAAGGGGGCGGGGAGCAGCAGCTCATTTGCATTTAAAGAGACAGGCCCAAAAAACAGCGTGTTTCTGCTTCCACTCAAAATAGGCATTTTCAAAATGATATAATAAATGATCTGTGGAGTATTTTGAGCTGAAACTTCACAGACACATTCTGGGGACACCTGAGACTTATATTACATATTGTAAAAAGGGGGAAAATATGTCTCCTTTAAACATCCCTGCGGATACCTAATCTAAATAATGTGATGTATTAAAGGTAATAACAATATACACTAGATTAGAGAAAAAAAAGGTTTGATCAACATATCAAACAATCACTTGAAATTAATAACACATTTTTCAGTATTAAAAAAAATAATGAGATTTGGTTTGGTTCAAATTACAGTAATAAAGAGTTAAATGTCTGGAAAATAATGTCATATCTTAAAATATGGTCATAAAATAGGCTTTATTTTCATGTTTTATGCAAAAAATATAAATTCTTACGCTTTCTTTTGTTTTTGAGATAAAATATAACCTGGACAGACTCTATATATCCTGAGAGCTTACATTTTATACCCATAAACATATACTAAAAAAAAAAAATTTGGATTCTAGTAGCTCAAAATCCTTAAATTCAGATTCTACTGGGTGAACTAATCAGTGTGTCTCTAGCAAACACAACTAAACCCTGAGATTCTCTCTCTCTCTCTCTCACACACACACACACACACACACACGTGCTTCAGGCTGTCAGGAGTCTGAGTTTGGTTTGAGATGAAGATGAGACACTCACAGCTTTCTGCTCACTGATGAGTCTGCATTTCTCCCGCGCCTCTTCCTCATGTTGAGCTCGTTTCTGCTCCAGACACTCTTTATCAGCCAGATCTGCTTTCATCTGAGCCTCCAGAACCTGCAGCACACACACACAGGCGTCTTACATGCATATAATCAACAGGTAAGAGATCAACAGGTATATTCAGCTGCTGTGGAGTGATGGATTTTTGCTAACACAACAAGCTCACTAGCAGTCCAATAACTTTGATTTGATAAAAATGAGAAGAAATGGATTGTTCTTTAATTACTACCTGATTTGCTACTGAGACCTAATGTGAAACTCTTAATAACATGATGTTTCTGATGTTCAAACCGTTCCTCTGCTGCTGTTGTACAGATGTGCTCCTGTCACATCTTATCCACATGGTCACAAAACAGAAATTATGCTTGGAAAAACTCAAAATGTTTGGCATGATGGTAATGACATCAACATTGGGACACTGATTCTTTGTTATAGAATATTTGTCACACATAAACACCACATGCATTGAAAATGTGTTTTTCTAGTAAAAAGTGCAAAGCATTTTGAATGTAGGTCATTAGAAAAGTGGGAAAAGGTCATTAAAGAAACAAAACATTTTGATTATAGATATTATTATCTATACACCATCATTCAAAGGTCTAAGTTTTTTTTTAATGATTTTGAAAGAGTCTCTTCTGCTCACCAAGGCTGCATTTATATGATTAAATTACTGTAAAAATTGTTAAACTCATATGGTTTAAAACGCATGATCTCAGCACGATAAACATGATAATCAGAACCAAAACAGATGTTTTTAGCAGGTTCAAGCGGTGAAGGCGCAGCTCTATTCTGGAAAAGGGGGCGGGGAGCAGCAGCTCATTTGCATTTAAAGAGACAGGCCCAAAAAACAGCGTGTTTCTGCTTCCACTCAAAATAGGCATTTTCAAAATGATATAATAAATGATCTGTGGAGTATTTTGAGCTGAAACTTCACAGACACATTCTGGGGACACCTGAGACTTATATTACATATTGTAAAAAGGGGGAAAATATGTCTCCTTTAAACATCCCTGCGGATACCTAATCTAAATAATGTGATGTATTAAAGGTAATAACAATATACACTAGATTAGAGAAAAAAAAGGTTTGATCAACATATCAAACAATCACTTGAAATTAATAACACATTTTTCAGTATTAAAAAAAATAATGAGATTTGGTTTGGTTCAAATTACAGTAATAAAGAGTTAAATGTCTGGAAAATAATGTCATATCTTAAAATATGGTCATAAAATAGGCTTTATTTTCATGTTTTATGCAAAAAATATAAATTCTTACGCTTTCTTTTGTTTTTGAGATAAAATATAACCTGGACAGACTCTATATATCCTGAGAGCTTACATTTTATACCCATAAACATATACTCAAAAAAAAAAATTTGGATTCTAGTAGCTCAAAATCCTTAAATTCAGATTCTGCTGGGTGAACTAATCAGTGTGTCTCTAGCAAACACAACTAAACCCTGAGATTCTCTCTCTCTCTCTCTCTCTCTCTCTCTCACACACACACACACACACACACACGTGCTTCAGGCTGTCAGGAGTCTGAGTTTGGTTTGAGATGAAGATGAGACACTCACAGCTTTCTGCTCACTGATGAGTCTGCATTTCTCCCGCGCCTCTTCCTCATGTTGAGCTCGTTTCTGCTCCAGACACTCTTTATCAGCCAGATCTGCTTTCATCTGAGCCTCCAGAACCTGCAGCACACACACACAGGCGTCTTACATGCATATAATCAACAGGTAAGAGATCAACAGGTATATTCAGCTGCTGTGGAGTGATGGATTTTTGCTAACACAACAAGCTCACTAGCAGTCCAATAACTTTGATTTGATAAAAATGAGAAGAAATGGATTGTTCTTTAATTACTACCTGATTTGCTACTGAGACCTAATGTGAAACTCTTAATAACATGATGTTTCTGATGTTCAAACCGTTCCTCTGCTGCTGTTGTACAGATGTGCTCCTGTCACATCTTATCCACATGGTCACAAAACAGAAATTATGCTTGGAAAAACTCAAAATGTTTGGCATGATGGTAATGACATCAACATTGGCCTCTTCCTCATGTTGAGCTCGTTTCTGCTCCAGACACTCTTTATCAGCCAGATCTGCTTTCATCTGAGCCTCCAGAACCTGCA
>NW_015507291.1:31358-32772 GCF_001515645.1 Sinocyclocheilus grahami | reverse complement strand
ACACACTCACTCACACACTCACTCACACACTCACTCACACACTCACTCACACACTCACTCACACACTCACTCACACACGTACACGCACACTCACTCACACACTCACTCACACACTCACGCATGCATTCACACTCACTCACATTCACACACTCACACACACACACACACACTCACGCACGCACACACATTCACACTCACACACTCACTCACATTCACACACATTCACACTCACACACTCACTCACATTCACACACATTCACACACACATTCACACTCACACTCACACACTCACACTCACACATTCACACTCACACACTCACTCACACACACGCACACTCACACTCACACACACACTCACATGTGTCTGAGCAAATCAAAAAAGGATTTAAACTCACTACAGAAATTTCCATGACTTTTTTAGATTACGTTCTATTGTTCTGCAGGCCCAGAAATGACAAACGTCCCTGATATTTCCCAGTTTTGCATCACCCTGGGAGCAGTGCTGGTTTAGTAACAATAATAATTGAGCACCTGTACGATCTTACAGTGACGGCTCTCATGGGATCTATTTGAGCTCTCAGTCAGAGATGAAAGAGCCCACAGGGACGTCCTGTCCATCCCAGAGAAGAGACGTTTAGTGTGGTTTGAGTCTAGCGTATGATCTGATGATGGATGAGTTGAGTCTGTGCGGTCCACCGGTCTGCTCAATTATTCATTTGCAGGGACACAAACAGATTTCAAATTAATTTCAGTCATTGTGTGATTTTACCTTCTCAAGTTTAGAGAGCAGCTCCTCCACCTCTGCTTTGCCCTGTTCCTTCGCCTGCACACAATCAAAGTATCAAAATCACATCAAAGGATCAAAAATAACAAGCCCTCACACACATAAATGACATGTACTGTATATATCGGCCAGGAAGATCGATCAGACTTTGATAACTGCGGTTTCTGAGTATACTGATTAAATTCATTCAGTTTCAAGCATATAAACAAAGAGTAAATATATTATTAAATAATGCAATTTAATCTATATAAAAAATATAATGTATTAATATATAATTCAATAAATATATCCATAAAATATAATAAAACTTACATATAATAATATATTTATTTTTATATTTTGCATATACTGTATATTAAATCACATTATATATATATATATATATATATTTTTTTTTTTTGATCACTGCATAATTTCTTGACTTACATTTGTGTTATTTTAGAGTTTATCAATGCACTTTTATTCTAACATGTAGAAACTAGTCAGAATAAAGAACGAGCAGATGTGCTCAAACCTTTGACTGGTCGTGTATGTGTATTATCATAATTGTTCACTCTGCTGTCTAGGTACACACACGCGCATGCACGCACACACACACACACACACACACACACACACACACACACCCAC
>NW_015507291.1:28897-30931 GCF_001515645.1 Sinocyclocheilus grahami | reverse complement strand
CACACACACACACACACACATCCATGCCCCCACCAACTCTCAAAAGACACACACACACTCCCTCTCTCTCTCTCTCACACACACACACACACACACACACACACCTTCTGGATCCTCTGCTGGTATTCGGCTGCTTTCCTCTTGAGCTCTTCGCTGGTCAGCCGTGACTCTCGCAGCTCGGTCTCGTACAGGTCGCTGCGGCGGCGGGCTGCAGACAGGTCCTCCTCCAGCTGTCTGATGGTCACCTGCATCTCCTCCAGCTGAGCGTGATACTCCTGAACACACAGAGCAGCACGTCACCACACACACACACACACACACACCAGAGACCTCCCAAACACACCAAATATGAAGTCATACTCCTACAACGCATGTTCTCAGTAACTCACAGAACATGCACTTCATGGAAACTTCATTTGAATTACACAATTACTATCATTAAAATCATAGCATTGTCCAAGAAATGTGTAAATATCACAGCACATGAATACAATAATCAGCCTGATACACTGTACTATTTTACATGGCTATTAACAGTTATTTTAGTACTAATGTACTATTTAAAGTTTTTTATTCAAATCATTCATTTGTTTTTTTATTTTGATCTTTTCAGCTCATTTTAGTAATTGTATTATATTTATTAAATTTTTTATTATTTCAGTTACTTGCCAACATTTCTAGTTTATATATATATATATATATATATATATATATATATAATTATATATTTTAATATATAAAAGTTTCATGTTTTTAATAACTATAGGTAAGAATAATACCCAGCAGCACAAGACGTCCGTGTGCGTTTCTGCTCTGACAAAGCTCTGGTGTTCCTGTGCAATGACCCCCTGACAGCAGCCAGACGGGTTAATGAGGGTTTGAGCGAGTAAGATGCATTAAGGAATTAAATGAGCGGCTTCGGAGAGTGACTGAAATATAGTGTGAATGATTACAGGCTGAGATTCTCTCTGAAGCCGGCGGGTCTCACCAGGTTAATTGCGCTGAGTATAGAGGTCTGAGAGAAACACGCATACAAACGAACTGAACGCACTTTCACAAGCTCTTCACGACATTTCAGTTCAACCAAAGGGAGCATCTTAGTTTGGATCCAACGAAAAAACATTTAAGAGGCAAATTTTTTAGTTGCCAAATTACAGGATTGCTCGATATAGATCACAATCACGCTCTGAAGGTCCATCATCAAGTCATTTAAAGCTGCTGCGAGTGAAGCTTAATGGAAAATATCACTATTACATGACAGACTGCGATGAATTATTGTGTTCACGAAATATGTAACAGCACTAGTCTCTCCATAATGCATTAAACCATGAAACTGAACATATTTAAGCCTAAATTTAAGATTTATGTTTCTGAATTGCACCGTTTTAAAATAAACAAACCAATAAACTTAATATGAAGCTTTTTTTTTTTTTGTCATACATAACAGGTCAGATTTCTGCACTCAAAAAGTCATAGCTTAGTTTATTATTAACTATTTGTGATCTAATTATTAACTATTAATCTATTTGGGTTTATTTAAATAATCCTATTTTAAGACGCATTTATTCAAATTGCTTAGAATCAGCTATTATTCAGTTAAAAACTATGAGCATGGTTAAAATAAGTGGAACAAGCAGTATTCAATCAGCCAAAATGTATGAAATTGGATTTATTGATAAATACATAAAGCTGGTTATTGTGTATTTAAAACCTATTCAGTTGATTCAATCTGACCCGTTTCATTCATGTATGACTGACAAATGTATGACTGCATCACATGAAGTTTATTAGTTTCCTTATGTTAAAACTGTGTAATACAAATACATTTTATGTGCAATTCAAATACATAAATCTTCAATTCAGGCCTAAATATTTTTGAGAAATTAGCTGGATCAGATCACACTTGTGATCATTTCAGTCACTTATTTCAGTGATGCAGCTCTTTAAACGAGATGTTTCAGTAAAATAACTTTTAAAGCTTTTTAAAGATTCAGCCCTCATTGTGTGTCTGTCTGTGTGTGTGTGTGTGTGTGT
>NW_015507291.1:26820-28573 GCF_001515645.1 Sinocyclocheilus grahami | reverse complement strand
CCCCAAGGGCCATCTTCAAACTCCCTCTCTACATCTCACTCACACACACACACAAATCCTTGACACAATTTATTTCTATATTATTGAAATTCCTCCTCAGTTAATTACTGCTGTGTTGGAGTGAGCATGCAGCGTTATTTGCATTTCTGGGTCCTGTTAAACAGTGTTAAACAGCACCGTCACCACACACACACACACACACACACACCAGAGACCTCCCAAACACACCAAATATGAAGTCATACTCCTACAACGCATGTTCTCAGTAACTCACAGAACATGCACTTCATGGAAACTTCATTTGAATTACACAATTACTATCATTAAAATCATAGCATTGTCCAAGAAATGTGTAAATATCACAGCACATGAATACAATAATCAGCCTGATACACTGTACTATTTTACATGGCTATTAACAGTTATTTTAGTACTAATGTACTATTTAAAGTTTTTTATTCAAATCATTCATTTGTTTTTTTATTTTGATCTTTTCAGCTCATTTTAGTAATTGTATTATATTTATTAAATTTTTTATTATTTCAGTTACTTGCCAACATTTCTAGTTTTGTTTTCTTATTTGATTTTCTTCTTATTTTTTTTTTCATCTAACATTTATATTTAATTTAATTAATTTCAGCCTCATTTAATTTTAATTAATAAAATATTTTTAGTAGTGTTAGGCAACAATAATAACCCTGGTTATTTTCCAATTATTTATATATTATTTTTATTAAAATCATTGATTAGCTTTTTTAAATTTTTCATTTCATTTTATTTTTTTAATTCAATTTTATTATTTTAAACTTACTTGCCAACATTTCTATTTTTTTCCATCTAATATTTATATTTTATTTTATTTCCACTTTATTTCAATTAACAATATGTTTTTAATAGTTTTAGGTAAAAAATAATAACCCTGGTTATGAGCAGTGTTATTTTAGAATTATTTATACACTGCACTTATACACTTTTTAATCATTAATTCACTTTTAGTTTAATATTTTTAGTTCATTTAAATTTTTGCAAAATTTTTGGTAATTTTATTATTTTACAGTCGCCAATATTTCTTTTTTATTATGTTTTTAATTTTTTATATTTTATTTCAGCTTTGTTTCAATTAAAACAATGTTTTTAATATATATAGTAAAATAACTTTTAAAGCTTTTTAAAGATTCAGCCCTCATTGTGTGTCTGTCTGTGTGTGTGTGTGTGTGTGTATACAGGTTTTTCTACACTGGTGGGGACTAAAACCTGAATACGGAGCAACTCATGGGCACTTGTGTCACCGTGGGGACAAAAGCTTATAAATCGTACAGAATGAGTTTTTTTTTTAGATTGTAAAAATGCAGAAAGTCTCCTGTGAGGGGTAGGTTTAGGGGTAGGGTTGGTGTAGGACAATAGAATATACAGTTTGTACAGTTTATAAACCATTACACCTATGGAGAGTCCCTACAAGGATAGCTGACCAGACATGTGTGTGTGTGTGTGAGAGAGAGTGTGTGTGTGAGAGAGAGTGTGTGTGTGAGAGAGAGTGTGTGTGTGAGAGAGAGTGTGTGTGTGAGAGAGAGTGTGTGTGTGAGAGGGAGGGAGTGAGTTTTTGTGTGTGTGTGTGTGTGTGAGAGAGAGTGAGAGTGTGTATGTGAGTGAGTATGAGAGTGAGTGTGTGTGTGTATGATAGTGAGTGAGTGTGTGTGTATGAGAGTGCGTGTGTGTGTGTATGAGAGTGAGTGTGTGTGTGTATGAGAGTGAG
>NW_015507291.1:11318-26570 GCF_001515645.1 Sinocyclocheilus grahami | reverse complement strand
TGTGTGTGTGTGTGTGTGTGTGTGTGTGAGAGAGTGAGTGAGTGAATTTTTGTGTGAGTGAGTGTGTGTTTTTGTGTGTGTGCGTGAGAGAGAGTGTGTGTGAGAGAGAGAGTGTGTGTGTGTGTGTGAGTGAGTGTGTATGAGTGTGTAAGTCTGTGTGTGTGAGTATGTGAGTGAATGAGTGCGTGTGTGTGTGTGTGTGAGTATATGAGTGAGTGTGTGTGTGTGTGTGTGTGTATGAGTGTGTGTAAGTCTGTGTGTGTGAGTATGTGAGTGAATGAGTGCGTGTGTGTGTGTGTGTGTGTGTGTGTGTGTGAGAGAGTATATGAGTGAGTGAGTGTGTGTGTGTGTGTGTATGAGTGTGTGTAAGTCTGTGTGTGTGAGTATGTGAGTGAATGAGTGCGTGTGTGTGTGTGTGTGTGTGTGTGTGTGTGTGTGAGAGTATATGAGTGAGTGTGTGTGTGTGTGTATGAGTGTGTGTAAGTTTGTGTGTGTGAGTATGTGAGTGAATGAGTGTCTGTGTGTGAGTGAGTGGGTGTGTGTGTGAGTGTGTGAGTGAGTGAGTGAGTGAGTGAGTGAGTGAGTGAGTGAGTGAGTGAGTGAGTGAGTGAGTGAGTGAGTGAGTGAGTGAGTGAGTGAGTGAGTGAGTGAGTGAGTGAGTGAGTGAGTGAGTGAGTGAGTGAGTGAGTGAGTGAGTGAGTGAGTGAGTGAGTGAGTGAGTGAGTGAGTGAGTGAGTGAGTGAGTGAGTGAGTGAGTGAGTGAGTGAGTGAGTGAGTGAGTGAGTGAGTGAGTGAGTGAGTGAGTGAGTGAGTGAGTGAGTGAGTGAGTGAGTGAGTGAGTGAGTGAGTGAGTGAGTGAGTGAGTGAGTGTGTGTGTGTGTATGAGTGTGTGTAAGTCTGTGTGTGTGTGTGAGTGAATGAGTGTCTGTGTGTGTGTGTGTGTGTGAGTGAGTGAGTGAGTGAGTGAGTGAGTGGGTGAGTGGTTTATATATCCTGGTGGGGACTTAAACCTGACTACACACAGACTCATGGGGACTCGTGTCACGGTGGGGACCTAAATTGTGATCCCCACGGGTACAAAAGCTTATAAATCGTACAGAATTCAGTTTTTTGAAAATCTAAAAATGCAGAAAGTCTCCTGTGAGGGGTAGGTTTAGGGGTAGGGTTGGTGTAGGGCAATAGAATATACGGTCTGTACAGTATAAAAACCATTACACCTATGGAGAGTCCCCACAAGGATAGCAGACCAGACATGTGTGTGAGTGTGTATGTGTGTGAGAGAGAGTGAGTGAGTGAGAGTGTGTGTGTCTGTGTGAAGGGACTGATTGTTAGAGGGAGATCTGGAGATTGAATCGAGCTGATATTGATCAGAGGAGACTGACAGTGAAGACTGTGCTGTGGATCAGATCTGCTGAGACGTCAACCAGTAGACACTTAATTACTTCAACGTAACGAGAACAAAACCTCTAGCATGCTAATAAACACTAACATACAACAGAGGCCTTCTAGTAATCTGCAGTTATCAAGCAAACACCATTCGAAGTTCTCTACAGGTATCTTCAAAAACAACATGTCTAAAATACAGAATCAAGTTATATAGAAATGTTACATAATAAATGTTGCTAGATACAGTATACCATTCAAACGTTTGGGGTCAGTAAGATTTTTTTTTAAAGAAATAATACTTTTATTTACCAAGGATGCATGAAGTTGATCAAAAGTGGCAGTAAAAACATTTATGTTTCTGTTTCAAATAAATGCTGTTCTTTTGAACTTTCTATTCATCTGTGAATCCTGAAAAACAAAATGTCTCATAGTTTCCACAAAATTACTGTGCAGTTTCCAACATTGATGATAATCTGAAGACTGAAGTAATGATGCTGAAAATTCAGCTTTGATCACAGAAATAAATGACAGTTTAACAGATATTCACATTGAAAACAGCTATTTTGAATTGAAAATGTAATATTACACTGTTTTACTGTATTTCTGATCAAATAAATGCAGCTTTGGTGGGCAGAAGAGACTTCGTTCATAAAGTCTTTGGCCAGATGTATAGGTACAGTAGCAATGGAACACAGTCAGGCTGGAAACATTGAAAAACTGCACACAAAACCAAGATCTCTCTCAATCTGATGGCTCAGTTTGCTGGTGTTCTTCTCTCTAAATCCTGTGACAGAGCCGTTCTCAGATCCCAACATACTCAGGGTTTAAAACCAGCTCAACACAGGGTTGCCAGCACAGGATTATCCACTAATGCTTGTTCCCAGTTCAGTGAGTGAAATACTATTCCCCATAATGCCTTGAGCTCATGTTCATGCACACACACACACACACACACACACACACAGAACAAACATAACTCAAACAGCTTCTGGCCTGTTTTCTTCAATGAATGATCAGACTAATCTAACTCATAACAAAACTAATTTCGACTTAATAAACCATTGCTTACTAGTTGTTAGATCACTAGTCTGTGGCTCTTCTTCACACACATTCATCTCTACAGACACATTATCTGAAGATCATATAGCTCAAAATATCTTGTTTTGGTCTTTAATGAGGTGGATGATTCTGTTAATGTCATTTATGTGATGGACGAAATGTGTGCAGCTTAAATAAAGTGATTTGGAGAAATGTAGCATTGCATCACCAATGGATGTGAATGGGTGCCGTCAGAATGAGAGTCCAAACAGCTGATAAAAACATCACAATAATCCACAAGTAATCCACAAGTAATCCAGTCCATCGGTGAACATCTGGAGAAGACAAAAGCTGAAACACATCCAGCATTAAGACGTTTTTAACTCAAATACATTGAGTGCATAATCCATAATAACGCTTCCTCCAGTGAAAAAGTGTTCTGGTGTGAATCAGGAGAGAAATCTGCACAGATCAAGCACCGTTTAGCTCTAAACAAATATGTGGCTGGATTTTGATGTGAGAGACAACAGCAGATGCACTTTTTCACTGGAGGAAGCGTTATTATGGATTATGCACTCAATGTATTTTAGTTAAAAACGTCTTAATGCTGGATTTGTTTCAGCTTTTGTCTTCTCCAGATGTTAACTGATGGACTGGAGTGCTGTGGATTATTGTGATGTTTTTATCAGCTGTTTGGACTCTCATTCTGACGGCACCCATTCACTGCAGAGCATCCATTGCGGAGCAAGTTATCTTGTGATTCATTTCTGATTGGTTGGTTTTTAAACTGAAAAACATGCTGAAACGCCTCTGGAGAAAACAAATGAAAAGCATACTTTCAACGTTGCAGAAAAGTGATCAGCTGGAGCCCATGCAGTCACGAAAGATCCTGAAGATCAGTCTGTGGCGATGCTGAATAAGACGATGCTGGTGCTTTATATTAGTACTACGCTTAAAATTACCCTCCATTATAATGCTGCACAATGACCCAATGATAATAAACAATTACAGCTGTTTCCATGGAAACGATGTGCCTAACGAGCATCTCCTGATCTAATCCTGACGTGTCTGTAGAGATGCGCTCTGACTAATACAGTTAACTAGAGCCACTTCACTGACTAGTAAACAGTGGTGAGTTACTGTACAATCACTTACCCAAGTACGATATGTTCCTGAAGCAACATGCTTGTTGGTTCTAGAACTACATTTCCATCCACCGATAAGATTTTAGGAGTATGTTTATGCGGGACTTTGTTATAACCAACCACTCAACCCATCTTTTTAGTGGTATTTAATGGACTAATGGTTAGGACTATGTTTGTTTGGAAGAACAAAACAAAACATGTCGATCCTAATAATCCATAATAATTATACTTTAATTCAGCAAGGATGCATAAAATCGATCAAAAGTGGCAGTAAAAACATTTATAATGTTTCTATTTCAGATAAACGCTGTTCTTTTGAACTTTCTGTTCATCTGTGAATCCTGAAAAACTAAAATATTGTGCAGCATGACTGTGTTCAACATTGATAATAATCAGAAATGTTTCTCGAGCAGCAGATCAGCATATTATACTGATTTCTGAAGATCATGTGACACTGAAGACTGGAGGAATGATGCTGGAAATACAGCTGCGCATCACAGAAATACATTACAGTTTAACAGATATTCACAGAGAAAACAGCTATGTTAAATCATAATATTTAACATTTTTTACTTTATTTTTGATCAAATAAATGCAGCCTTGATGAGCAGAAGAGACACATTAAAAATGTTACTGATCCTAAACTTTAGATTAGGGAACACATATTCCCTAAGAGTTTCACTTCAATAAACTCCTAACTATTATTGATAGTAAATAAGTTAGTTGTTGTAGTAGTTATGTTTAGGCATTAGGTTGGGATAAGGGTCATGCATTATTATGTGCTTATAAACAGCCGATATGCTAGTAATATGCATGCTAATAAGCAACTAGTTTAGTGAACAGTGTTCCCTAATCTAAAGTGTTACTGTTGTCTGCACTAAAGTGAGGTATTTCACAGTAATGCGTTTGTTCACCTGCTCCTTGATCTCCTGGAGTTTGTTGCTCTGTTCTCGGATGTCATGGAGGAGCTGGAGAGCTTTATCATCTTCCTGTGACACTTCAACACGAGCCTGCTCCAGACTGCGCTTCAGACTCTAAACACACACACACACACACGTCTGTTACGTTGAGATGCAGCGGCGGTTGGAACGCAAGGTCAGAACAAGCGTGCCAAGAGTGCTTTTATCAGCGGGTGTATTTGAATTAGAGACAGAACATCAAGAGAGCGCAGATATGAAATCGAGTCAGTTTTGCTGTTCTAGATATAAAACCATAGATACGTCCATCAGAAAGTGTGTACTGATAAAGCCCTGCTGTCAGAGTGTAAGTACACACTCCTGAGGCCAAGAACTAAACAACTAGCAGTTAGCCGAGAGATAACCAGCCTTGCTTTCTGATCTCAAATTAGACCCATCTAGATTTCTATTTCTAGACTTTTGACCCATTTTATGTTTAACTTACTAAGATACTAAAATCACAAGGTCTCAATGTTAATGCAACAATAGTGAATAATGCTAGTGTGCATCATCAGAAATGTTTCTCGAGCAGCAGATCAGCATATTATACTGATTTCTGAAGATCATGTGACACTGAAGACTGGAGGAATGATGCTGAAAATACAGCTGCGCATCACAGAAATACATTACAGTTTAACAGATATTCACAGAGAAAACAGCTATGTTAAATCATAATATTTAACATTTTTTACTTTATTTTTGATCAAATAAATGCAGCCTTGATGAGCAGAAGAGACACATTAAAAATGTTACTGATCCTAAACTTTAGATTAGGGAACACATATTCCCTAAGAGTTTCACTTCAATAAACTCCTAACTATTATTGATAGTAAATAAGTTAGTTGTTGTAGTAGTTATGTTTAGGCATTAGGTTGGGATAAGGGTCATGCATTATTATGTGCTTATAAACAGCCGATATGCTAGTAATATGCATGCTAATAAGCAACTAGTTTAGTGAACAGTGTTCCCTAATCTAAAGTGTTACTGTTGTCTGCACTAAAGTGAGGTATTTCACAGTAATGCGTTTGTTCACCTGCTCCTTGATCTCCTGGAGTTTGTTGCTCTGTTCTCGGATGTCATGGAGGAGCTGGAGAGCTTTATCATCTTCCTGTGACACTTCAACACGAGCCTGCTCCAGACTGCGCTTCAGACTCTAAACACACACACACACACACGTCTGTTACGTTGAGATGCAGCGGCGGTTGGAACGCAAGGTCAGAACAAGCGTGCCAAGAGTGCTTTTATCAGCGGGTGTATTTGAATTAGAGACAGAACATCAAGAGAGCGCAGATATGAAATCGAGTCAGTTTTGCTGTTCTAGATATAAAACCATAGATACGTCCATCAGAAAGTGTGTACTGATAAAGCCCTGCTGTCAGAGTGTAAGTACACACTCCTGAGGCCAAGAACTAAACAACTAGCAGTTAGCCGAGAGATAACCAGCCTTGCTTTCTGATCTCAAATTAGACCCATCTAGATTTCTATTTCTAGACTTTTGACCCATTTTATGTTTAACTTACTAAGATACTAAAATCACAAGGTCTCAATGTTAATGCAACAATAGTGAATAATGCTAGTGTGCATCTATTATGGATAAGGATGCACAATATCTCTGTGAATCACAAGGAACTTCTTTGACTGTTTTCGTATGTCGAGGAAGCGCCCGATAATTTTAGATACTCTATCTGTAACTTCACATTCTCAGTTAGTAGTAATGGCTCTTGCTTTATTTTTTAGATGCATATGAGTTAATCTACAGTGAGACATTAGCTGTGTTTCCATTCAAAGTTGTGAACAAAACTTACATATTATTGCGTAAAATATTTGCAAATAAACACAGTTTCCATCCCGTGTGAAATCTTACTGAGAAACTGGTGCAAAGTATCAGTAATAAAATAATCAGATTTGCTGCAAGTCTGTGATTTCTTTCCCTACGTATCAAATGATTGTGCCTCAGAGCGTGTAGGTGAAACACAATAACAAATGCTGTCGTGTTATCTTGCATTTGGATGCCAGATGTTTGGGACGCAATTGTGTGAGACGGTCATATCAAATCATTTTGATGACAGACTTTGGTTCAGGCATTTCAGAACGACTAAAACAACATTTGAGATGGTGTGCGATGAGATCGGCTGCTGGTTAGGAATTTATTTGGTAAATGTATATTTCCATTGTAGTTTATGTGCATGTTTTCTTACTGAATAAAAATATGTATCCGTCTCAACTGTGCACATACATTTCTAGATTTTAATGCGCATCTTGGTGTCTCCATTTGCATTTGGGGGATCAAGATCCATGGAAATACAGCTATTGACATATGTCCAGGAATGACTTGGTTAGCCATCTTTCTTGTGCGGGACCAAATAAAAAATAAATAAATGTAATTTTAGGAAAATAAACAAATTTTGATTAATCAAATACAATAATTTTTTTTATTACATTTAGTCTTAATTACATTTTTGTATTACTTGTTTCCTTTATTTTCTGTATTTATTTTTTAATTTATTTGTGTATTTATTTATGAATAAATATTTATGCAAATAAATGTGACAATATTTAAATATGGAAATAAATACATGCAGGAATAAAAAAAAAAATGAACGCATAAATATAAAAATATATTTTTTTAAATCAATGAAAGAATTAAGAAAAATTTTAAAAGTTAAAATTAAATAAAGAAAATAAAAAAAATTGGGGGGGGGTAATAAAAAAAAAAACTTAATTTATTAAAAAATGTATTGTATTTGTTTTCTGCAGGCTTGGACCTCCATACTTTTTACAGTACATTGTTTTGTTTCTTTCTTTAAAGGGGTCATATGATGCTGTTAGTAGTTGTCAAAGTAGTTTCGCTTTCACAACGAAGCACACAGCGTCTTCACGACATGGCGACGGCAGCAGCAACAATACTACAGCGAGAATAAAAGTTACGCCTTCTTTCTTTGCGTGAACATTTGGGCGGCGTTATGCAAATCTTCCCACATAGTGATGTAGACATGTGGGGGCGTGTTAGAACGAGCCGTTTTAGGTAGGTGTGGCTGACTCTTAACTTTTATAAAGAATATCTCTTTGGATTTGAGACTTTAGTCTTTGCAACTTTACAGATCTTCTTTATGCACCAAGAGCTTGTAACACTCCAAAGAGAAAGGAACAATTTAAATCCTGATCATATGACCCCCTTTAAATCAATGCATCCCTAATTTATTGGCCTCTGTGCCAAAATATCCCACTCATTTAATCCACAGACTGCTCGTCTCTATAAATAAAGTGTATTATGATTAATGAATGACTATTATTACACTAGAATGAGAGTCTGAGCGTCACTCACGCTGCATTCGGTGATGTAGGTGGCGAGGTCCTGCTCCAGGATGCTTCTCTGGGTCTCGGAGGCTTGGAGCTCCACATCCTTCTGCTGGAGGACTGACTCCAGGTCAGTCATCTTACGCTGAAACCGCGAGATCTCCTGCTCCATCTGAGCGGCCACAAACACAAGCACCAGATCTAAATGCATTTTACAGCAGCGCTCGGACAGCGCTAACACAACCACAACCACGAGCTCACACACTAATGACCGTGACTCTTTCATTTCTCAGAGCTGTGTTGACAATAGGATTGGGTTTTGACACAAATTTCACGATTCGATTGTCATTCACAAGCTTGCGATTCGATTCAATATCGAATATTTTGGATATATATCAGGTACAGTACATGCCAGATTTTCTCAAGGAAAAAAAATCTCTCAACCAATGCTGTAAAATATGCATAAGAGTCATTTGGTACTACATTACTATAATATTAAAATTAACTGATTTGTTAAAATTACACTAAATTAAGTTTTAAAAATAAAGTTACAATTATATAATAATATTTCTACTTCAATTTGTTTAAAAAAATATATAAACATAATGGTGGCTGTCATAAAAACTTATAAATTAAACACTGAAGAACAGGACAATTTATAATGAATATGTTATATGGTGCATATATTTAGCAAAATGCCCCTCTCCACAGTTTATTTTTCTAGCTGACTAATGAGTTTATGGTCACCGAATATGTTTTTCTGGGGGGAAATGTGATGTTACGTGACATTATTTACAAGCCGTTATATTGAGGTGTTTGCGTGGCTGAAACACTGAGAGATTACATGAGACAGGATACGGATTGTAAAGTTATACTCTTTCTTTTAACTTAGCTTCGGATGTTTAGTCATGTTTATTTTGTGCTGAAACTGGTATTAATGTGGAGGAGATGAACAGTTCACGTCTGTTGATCTGAGGCGCTCCAGCGATCCGTCACTTCACATTAAACAGCGCCAAAATACCATTTATTATTTGAATACTGCAATACAATAGACAGAATTTTAAATCTGAGACTTTGTTTCATATTAAAAGTACCAAAGCACAATGCTTATTGCGATATATTGGATGGGAGGTGCCCTTCAACGTTCGGTCCATTAACCAATAACAGGCTAGACTAATCGATTCTTGGGATTTAAGAATCGATATCGTTCCGTAAAAATGAGAATCGATTAATATTGAGTTATCGATACTTTTTACCCAGCCCTAGTTGACAATATCGATTTATCAGTTTAATGAACGATATTGATTCTTAAATCTTTTAGCCATTCAACAATCACAAAAACAGCTTTGTTACTTTTGATATGAAGTCTGAGCTTTAAAATGGTCATTTTTATCACGAAATTCAAACGATAAATGCACCAAATAAACCTGAATGAACATCAGAAGGTTTTGAAAGAAGCAGAACAACTTACTAAAATAAATAATTTCTCATGTAATCGATCAATCAGCGTTTCGGCCGTGGAAAGACGTCAGTAAAACAGCGTGTACACAAAGTGTTACGTATAAAGTCACATATACCTCAGGAAAAACATTTAATGACCACAAACTCGTTAGTTGGCAAGAAAAAATACATCTTGAAGAGCATTTTGATAAATATTTGCACCATATTATATATTCATGATTTTTTTTTTTACTTAACCTGTTGTTTAATATTTAATGTATGCTTAAAAAAACAAACATCAAATGTTTTTTTACTATAGCCACCGTTTATTTCAACAATGAATTGGAGTACAAACATCATTATTCCATTAAAAATTATTATTCTAAATGTATTGTAAAAAACCACCTTACGTGCAATGTAAATGTTTGTATACAAATCAGTTATTAATTGTAACCTTTAATATTACAGCAATTAACCAAATGACAGGTTTCTATGGAAGCTTATTTCCATCACATCATTTAAAAAAAAAAATGTAAGCGGTAATTCAGATTTTTTCATCTCATAATTCTGACTTTTTTTCTTGGAATTCTGAGTTTATATCTCATAATTCTGACTTTTGTCCTGGTGATATTTAGCAAAACACACAATTCTGACTTTTCTTCTGACAATTGCAAGATAAAAACACAGAAATGTGAGATATAAATGCAGAATTGCGAGATATAAACTCACAATTCTGAGAAGTCGGGAGTTTTGAGAAACAAACGCAATTTTGAGTTTTGTGAGAAATTGCAAGGAAACATGTCTAAATTGTGAGACAAAAAAATACTTTTGAAATTTTTTATTCCATGGCAGAAATGGGCTTCCATAGGGTTCCCTGTATAGTTTGCATGTATTGTAAATGTATAAATGTACCTGATGTATATCCAAATGAATCAATAACAAATCGAATCAAGATTGGAATGGAATCGGAATGCACGTTTGTGAACTGAAATCTAATCGAAGTGTGAAATCGGTCAATACCCAGCACTACAATTTGTAAACAAGTCGTCTTGTGGAGATATTTTGAAACTCTATTCTAATGTTGATCCTGGTGTAATACATCGCCATCCATTGCACATGCAATACGATGCTTGTTTGTTAATGCAGTTTAACTTGCATTAAATAGCCCAGTTTATTACCTCAGTGTTCATTTGGACTGTTTCTGTGCTCTTACCTTGTGACATTTGTCTTGAGTGTCTTGCAGTTCTTTGCTTTTGAGGTGCAGCTTTTTTTCCATGGAGTTGGTCTTGGCAGGAGAGTTGAGCCCTGTGCCAACCGATCTGACAACACAAGGAAAAACACGCCGAATCAGAACTATAATACACATGCATATGTACAGTTATAAAGCTCCATGATAAAGCCAGGAGGAGTGTGTGAGAGGTTGTGTTTTTCCTGGGAATGTAGGGAATATCACACATGCATGTCTGCTCAGCCTTTCACATTCATTACCCACTCCATTAGTTTCATGTGAATTCATTCATTCAAAACCAAAGGACATCATCTTTATGTGGCGTCCATTAATTAACATGACATAAATGAGACATCAGGGAACACTAACCGCAAGTGTCACAGAACCATAAACATCCACAACGAAATGAAAACGGAGTTATATTTGTCTCAGATTAGACTGACGGAGATTTGTCATAAAACGCATGCAGTTCAGCATTTGAGTTCATTAGCATGGACAGAGAGAGGGTCCACATCTTATCAAGACAATCATTCACTTTACAGTCTCTCGTTTCATAATACAACGCTTCTGTCTTGCTCAGAGATCTGAACTCTGAGATCTCTGCCTCTGCCATTAGACATCGGCTCATTGCAGCTAAAAATGCTGAGGAGGGAAACACACACACACACACACACACACACACTCGCGCTGCTAAAGTGCTGATTATACCAGAACTCCAAAGCAGGCCGGAGGGTAATAACACAACAACTGTCCTTCACTTCCATCCACGTGTGAGTTTGTTTTGAGTTCTGCACATTTTGAAATCAAATTACTGCGGTGTCCAAACTGGACCATAATTACTCTTTTTAACAGCATAATTAACCTGCGCTCTTTCATCAGTGTGTCATGTAAAACAGGAAGTTGACCTCTCTTTATGGAGTGAATAATGTGCCGAAATTAAACAAACAAATCCAGTATTTTGCAAACAAACTTGATCTGCTTTGCAAAGGAAAACTCGACTCGCAAACAAACAGAAAGCATCATAATTCACAAATACAAGCAATCCTACGAATTGCATGTAACCTTTGAACAAATACCAAATTTAGTGCATGCAAATGCTGGTCTGTTTTGATTGTGAGACACTCGCATCTGTAAGGCCGTTCGCGCAGCACATGTTCCTGAATCCTGTCAGCAAAAATCAGTGCTGTGCACCAGAACCAAACACTCGGCAGAAAAGCCCATTAACTGATACCTAGTTTCATGAGTAAATACATTGTGCTGCACTACACTGTCAGAATAAATGACATACACACAGTTGTGCGCGATTCAGATTTGAATTAGAATTGAGGTTTCAAAAAGGATGCAAAACTGTAATTTCAATTTCAATTCATTGTAAATCTATTCACATTCAAATTCAAAGAAATTGGTAACTTTACAATAAGGTTCCACATGAACTAGCAATGAACAACACCTCAACAGCGTTTTAATCTTAATATTAATTTCAACATTTACTAATATTTTTATTTTAAACATTTGTAAAAAAAAATTAACATTTATAAAAAATAAAATAAAAAAAGTTGTATCTGTTAACATTAATGCATGAACAATGAACAATTGTATTATTAACTAACATTAACTAAGGTTAATAAATATAATATAAATATATAAAGCTCATATTCAATATAAATATAAAGCTCATATTCAAAATTCATGGATTGGAAGCTAAATTAATTTTGCACTCTGATAAACCCTAAAATAAATAAATAAATGACAAAAAAAAAATCATAGTTGTTAATTTAAAAAAAAAAAAAGTCCAAATATAAGTCACTTAATGTTCGATTGACTCAAGAATTGCTGCATTCAGATCAAGTTAGTGAGTTGAACAACTAGATTAGTGAACATTTATGATGAATCAGTTGATTGGGTTTACAAATTATTATTTTATGACTTAAATTTATATCACATAAAACTATCATATCATATAACTTCAGAACACTTTTACGTGAACTACTACATTGACAATTTAAGTCCTTAAAAAGAACAAAAATATATGCAAACCCAAGACTGAAATTAAAAAGACCGTGGAGACAAAAATTAAAGTAAAACTATAATGACTGTTTCCACACAGGTTTCCCAAATACTCCTCCCACCCCTTTGACTCCGCCCTATGTCTGCCATTGGTCGGTCAAACTGATAGACTCCTCCCACACTCACTCCACCAACTCACAATTAAATTACATATTTCAAATCAGCACAAAATCTGAAATGAACTGCCGCATGAATGTTGTTCCTTATGCTTAAATAGCGTTAAAAAAAGCGTATTTTTCAGTCTAGACTAGCCAATGCACATGCGCAGTCATAAGTGCGAGATTCAGGTTTCTATGGGAACCGGAGCTTCTAACGGCCGCTGCATTGATGCAATGGCTTCTCCAATCAGCGATTGGCTCTTTCATTTACAAGGCGGGACTATTCCGCCATATTGCACGTTGCAGTTTCTCCCATTCATAAGTATAGGAGTGAACCGTCTTTGTATATCTATAGTCTTTGATTGATACAAAACAAAACAAAAAAAACATGTAAAAAACATTTACAACAATATTAGAGAGAGAGAGAGAGTAGAAAAAAAGATAAACCAAAAAAAGAGCAGTAAAGCATGGTGCTTGCAACGCCAAGATCTTGGGATTCAATTCCCAGGAAATGCATGAAATCAAATAAAACTTTATACCTTGAATGCAATGAAAGTCGCTCTGGATTAAAGCGTCTGCCAAATGCATAAATGTAAATGCAATCGAGTCTACTTTCACTAGTCTTGGTACCAACTACAGACATTTTAGATAGTATTATTTGTCTCACATCTGTGCAGAACACAAGGGCTCCAGAAGAAGAAAAAAACCCATTCATTTCCTCCATAGAGGGCTATAATGTATAAAGATTCATCACGAGCTCTGAGGAACATTCAGCTTCTGTAGAGACATACGTCAGCTTCATTTTATGACCATCAATCAGGTTTGAAAGCCAAATTGCTGGTGAATACACAACAACCCATAATCCGACATCCAATAATCGGAGAAGTCGCTGTTACCATGGAAACAGAAAGAAGGCTCAGTGGTGACCGCCCACTCCCATGAAGCAATGCGGCTGATGTAATCCAATCAGTCTGCCTACACTCACAAACTACTCGTTTACTATATTTATTTCGAATGAAAGTCCAATTTTATACATTTCAATATTTTTCAATCGAACGGTTGTTGCTGGTTTGATTCCAACATAAGTCGTGTGTCATGGGACGAGTAGTTCATTAACCTTAAGCACACTGTCTTATTTTCAGATGTTCAAAGGGATTCTCTTCAGAGTTGGTTGGTTTGGTTCATTTTTCTCTATTGAAGAACATATTGAAATCTCCATGAATGTAAAAAACACTTCTGAAATCAAGACTGCTGGACAAACGATCAGTGAGGAGTAACTTACCTAAAACTAAATCTGAAACTAAAATTAAAACCTTCGGAACTGAAATGAGATAGTTGCTAGTTGCCAAGGCAACATTTCTCATTTTAATTTAGTTTACCTTGATGTACTAAAATAACTAAAACTGGAAAAATACAATAAAAACATATATAAATAAAAAACACAACAAAATTACTAAACCTACTAACATTAAAATGAAAAAACTTTAAAATATATTCAAAATATTTAGAAAAACGATAATAAATATTTTGATATAATAGTAATAGTATCCACCTTATTTTTCAACACCGAAGTAAGTGGTTTTCTGTGAATGTGCGAGACTTCCGGTTCATTAGTAGAGAAATAACCAGAAGAATAACAACGTGCCGTAAACGGTCAAACTATTTGCACTACAAACCAGTGTGTTCATAATTAAGATTAGTGCTGGGCGGTATGACCAAAAATATATATTACGGTATTTTTCAAAATTATACCGGTTTCATGGTACATGACGGTATTTTTTTTCATGCATGAGCGGGTGTTAACCATATTTTCTACTGATTGAGAGGAAATACTGCAGTATATTGACTCAGAATGCCCTATTTTACTGTCATGATGAGTGAATATTGTCAAAAAATACCACACTAAATAGTGACTAAACACGACCCCTTTTAATACATGTTAACCAGGAGTCACTCATTTATAATCGCGGCATCGTCTGATAAAATCAACATGCATCTACACTAAAGAGCGGCTATGCGGTTGTTTTGGCTAGATTACTTTTTTTGTCTCGTGCAGCGCACTGCCTGCGTCTGAGTAACAAACTAAAAAAAACAACAAACAAAAAAGTGCATGTGATATTAACAGACGAACTACGCTCATATTTATAATTCCAAACAATCAGTAAGCGACAGGTGCTAGGAAACGCTGTTTTGGACTCATTTATTGAGGAGTCGGCTGCGGTGCTTCTCTGCCGCTCGCTGCACAGAACAGACGCCGAGAGAAAGTTGAAAGTTGCTAAATCTAGTGCTAAAGTCACGCTTGCGTGTGTGTGAGACGCGGGAGCTGATGGCAGCGGCGCTGGATATTTGTGGAGGTCAATGTGGATATTGTGGATGAGTTCTTCTGCGTCATCACGTTCTATTAGTTCTACAGCTTCCTGATCCTGGGAGAGTAGACTACAATGCCGGCTGTTCTGACTCAAAGACTGTAAGTATGTTTTTTATATATAAAGAGTTTTTATATTTTATATATTTAAAGCGAGTTTTTTGGGCAGTGTAGAGTAGCACTTGTTGTTTGTCATTTCTCCGATCACAAATGCAGACATGGTTTTATGTTT
>NW_015507291.1:5421-10150 GCF_001515645.1 Sinocyclocheilus grahami | reverse complement strand
CAGTGAAAAGGGACCCCTTTCAAACAGTGTCGCGTTCCCAACGTTGTTTAAGCGTCATACACTGGTATTGCGGTATTTTAAAAATTCATATCACAACAAAAATAAACACCGGTATTCGGTATGAACCGGTATACCGCCCAACACTAATTAAGTTAATACATTCAAATAATATGGTAAGACACCAATTTGCAATATCAAGCAACAAAACGAGCGGTTTTGTACAGATAAAAATAGCTGGAAGCGGATAAGATCGGAAGCCAGCTCTTACGGGAAAAATAAGGTGGATAGTATAATACTAATCTCAACATTAGTAAAATAACACTGCTTTGCAAAAAATTACTGCGAACGCATTATGATTTAGACCCTATGAAATCAGTTTCATTTTTGCCAAAATTTGGTGTTTTCCATTTTTCTGGATTCTGTTTTAATGGTATAATGAAATTTTAATAAATCAAAAAGAATGCCTAATCAATTTAATCGGTTTAAAAATGCATTACCACGTGTCTCAGGGGTCTGATCAGAACGGCCCACAACCGACTCGATTATGGGGCGCATGTGTGTGTTCGGGCTCAAAGTGTAATTATACGCTATGCATTTCAAATTGAGAATGTGTTCTTTGAGATTCTGGAGGGGAAAAAATCCTGTCTCAAAGGGAAAAATAAAGTGCAGTGGGAAAATATCCTCTATTGACCTTTGAGAATTACATTTCACATTAGCAAGCATCAATAAAGGTTTCAGGTGGAATTCGATTATTACAGCGTTAATATCTAACTATTGATAATTTAAGCAAACTTGCACAGGCGCGTCAGAGCATCTTGCTCTTTTTGCCTGAAGTGGGCGGCAGTCGCATCGACTAACTCTCGACATCTGCGGCGGATGTAAACACACTTACGCATTCTGTGAATACAGTAGCTATTGAACTGCTGGAGCGCTCATGCATTCCTACATTGGCTATTCTTAGTGCGGCTGACGGACAAAGACGAGGCTGACTCACAGCCTATGTTCGGTAAATGTTCTCCCGATGTTCCTGCGGCGACGCTGTCAACCTGCGGCGCTCACACATGCTGGGTGACATCGATCGGCTATCGAGAAAGGTCAGGTAAACGAGAGTGGCAGGGAGCACCTAAGTGGCGGTCTGCAGGATGAAACAATCCCTGTGTTCATTATTACAGAAGAGGACTTTCATATGCTCAGAATCAGATGAACTTCACTCCAAATGGAGGCTGGTCTTTAAACGAACTATGAAAATTATTACATGAGAAACAGGTGAAGACAGGTTTACATTTATGATACTAGCAGACACCGTCCTACCAAAGCAGACGTGGGCTTTTTCAATACTTTTTTGCCTTTTCACAATATTCTATATTGAAATTCAATGCATTTGCTCTGAAAATAACACTGTTTCCACTAAATGAACAAGGGGGAATATTTAATGATCACTGATTATTGATGAATGTTATTTACATGCACCAAACATACTAAAAAAAGACTTGCTTGAACTGATTCACAAACAAATCAAAACTACAATTCTAACCATGTTTTTGGTTGCTTACGTTTAAATGAGACACTATTAAAACATCTCAGTGTCTGAACACTCTCATACTTAAATACATATATGACAAAACTAGTAATAACACAATCTTTATGAAACTTAATGGACAACTTAAAAGTGCACTAAAATCAGCATATAAGCAACAACAAATAAAAAATCAGCATTGATTTATTATTTTTCTTCCCATTGTAATAAATATTTAAATTATTTGCTGTTTATAAGATTATCATTTGGAAGCCTAAATGCATAGCCTAATATTTTTTTTAATGTAGATAGAATTTATTTTTATTTTTGGATGAGAAAATTTTTTATTGCAAAGTTTAAGAATTTTTATTGTAACTGCAATGGAAAAAGTTTGCCGGTGACGTTTGAGAATTACATAATTAGCGAGAGTCAATAATGTTTTCAGGTTTTAGCAATAATATTGAACTATTTATAATTCAAGCACATCATCAGCATCTGTACAAATACAAAGTTGTACACATTTGCCATTTATAAGAATTTCATTTGAAAGCCTAAATGAATAATGCTTCGGTAATCAATGTGTTTTTACTCTGAAATTTTAATGGATTTCATTTACTTATTTTTTATTTAGTTAGTATATATATATATATATATATATATATATACACACATACATACACATATATAAAAGAATGGATACTTATATGAATGCATGACATTTCTTTTGTCATTGTAAAAAAAAAGTTGCTAAATTTTAATTATGCAAACAAGATTATTTTGAAAATGTAATGAAAATTCAAATGTCAGCTAGTGCAAAAAGCAAATACACGTTACTGCCAAATACTGACAGACGGCTGAGAATTCACATTTGCTAAGCTCGATCTTAATCGCCAGGACTCGATCATATTCATAATAACTGCATATGCATAATAAATGTTTTTAAATCAGCATGCAAAAAAAACAAAGCTACTCAAAGGCACCAGGGAGGCTGAAGTGAGTCACGTACTTTAAACCGATGCGATAAAACGTGTCTTATCCACATATTAACAGATGAATACCTGCAGACAGCAGAAGAAAAGCATCATATCACTGCATCCAGATCACATACGGTCAGAATCATAAAGCGCTGTATCAAAATACTTCAGATAATCAGAGGGTTTGTTGAGGTGAAGCCGTGAAAACTCCTACTGGAAGCAAAACCTGATAACATGAAATCGCAGCTGCCAGATAAAGTGCTCTAATGCTTCACCCGGCCAAATATTAAAATTCTGTCGTCATTTACATCATGTAAAGCTGCTTTAGGAGCCGAACAGCGCCTGGTCACTGTATGGAAAAACACTGCGTGAACAGAGAAATGTCGACATGAGGGCGAGAGAATGACAAAATGTCTCATTACTGGACAAACTATTCATTTACTGACAAACCAGTTGGCCTTTGAATTATCCAAGCAGCAATGCACCTCCACAGTCTGTCACACAGACGAACCATGAGTCACAGAGAGAAGAGGAAGCCACCTACTCTCCACCGGTCATTACAGACAGGAAACACTCCAATTAGAGCACTGACTCAACCCAAAACAAGCCGTCTCTCCAGAGATACTTCAGCTTGACATATATCATAGCATTAATGCGCTTCTATTACACAATGGGGTAAAATGTTAAATGTGACTAAAGAGCGTGCAGTGATCGCTCCTGTCTAAAACATAATGATAACAGCAGAGTTTTGTTTTGTTTTGAGAGTTAGTTCTCGCAGTGACAAATGTTGGCTGATTTACTGTAGAGACATTTGTGTTTCAGTTGCAAATCAATGGGATTCATATATTTGCAATTATGCATTAAGCAGATGCTTTTATCCAGAGTGACTTACATTGAATTCAAGGTTTACATTTGATCAGTACATGCATTTCCCATCCAGATGCTCGTTTGAGCAATTCTTATTGCCATTGTCATTAAAATCAACAAAATAAAAACAGTACAGCAATTACAACCAGTGATGTTTACATACTTTACAATTGTTTTATTTTTATTTTTTTGCATTATGTGTAATGCAATAAATTGGTGGGAAATTATTATTATTTTTTTTAATGAACAAATTAAATTTAAAAAAACATTATGGTAATAAGAATTTTTGCTTTATGATAATGAGAATTGGGGAAAAATTTAATAAAAAATTAAATTACAGTATTGAGCTTTTTTGTATTACGATAATGAGAATTAGGGGAAATTACATTTTTCAAAAATTATAATAATGATTTTTTTTGCCATTATGGTAATGAGAAGTTTTGCTCTACACAAGCACTCACAAAGAGCAATATCTACAATGTAAATATATGTGAAATTTACTAGCAAATTCTTGAGTGAAAACTGTTTCAAAGCATTTTATTCTTCAAAGAAAGTAGTACAGTGAATTAAACATGAAATTTTGAAGTAGAAAGACTGAAATTGTATTTTCTTGCAAAATGTACTGCGATAACTTTTGCTTTATCTACAATATTTTTTACAGTGTAGCTGCTGACATTAAAAAATTGATATTCACTACAGAAAACTCAGGAATTCAACCAAAGGTGTGAGTTTGGGGGCGGGACTATTTGTTCGTTGGCGGTGAGAAACAGTCATTTTAGTGAAATTCTGTTTGGTGACGTTAGTGACAGAAATGACATGCTTCACCTTTAAAATTTCCTGATATTTCCAGATTTTCAATGCACATTCCACCAGACATTTTACCCAATTACTGTGACAGATCTTGCCTTACTGAATCTGTTACTAAGGAAAGGGACGTGTAACATCTTTGACATGATGCACCTGTAGTGAGCAAACACACAAAGGTGGCATGTAGCGCCACTGCAACCTGATCAGACACAACAGGACTGTAAATTTACAATCTTAATCTACAATGACACTTAAGACATGCTGCCTGCAAGGGAAACGCATGCAATTCTATTGCACTGCTTTATGAATGCATGTTTTTTTAAGCACTGCTTTATGAATGCATGTTTTAATAAAATTGCAATGCTTTATGAATGCATGTTTTTTTTAAATTGCACTGCTTTATGAATGCATGTTTTTTTAAGCACTGCTTTATGAATGCATGTTTTAATAAAATTGCAATGCTTTATGAATGCATGTTTTTTTTAAATTGCACTGCTTTATAAATGCATGTTTTTTTTAGCACTGCTTTATGAATGAATGATTTTTTTTTTAAATTGCACTGCTT
>NW_015507291.1:0-4804 GCF_001515645.1 Sinocyclocheilus grahami | reverse complement strand
ATGTTTTTTAAGCACTGCTTTATGAATGCATGTTTTAATAAAATTGCAATGCTTTATGAATGCATGTTTTTTAAAAATTGCACTGCTTTATGAATGCATGTGTTTTTAAGCACTGCTTTATGAATGCATGTTTTAATAAAATTGCAATGCTTTATGAATGCATGTTTTTTTTAAATTGCACTGCTTTATAAATGCATGTTTTTTTTAATTGCACTGCTTTATGAATGCATGTTTTTTTTAAATTGCACTGCTTTATGAATGCATGTTTTTTTAAGCACTGCTTTATGAATGCATGTTTTTATAAAATTGCACTGCTTTATGAATGCATGTTTTTTTTAATTGCAGTGCTTTATGAATGCATGTTTTTTTTAAATTGCACTGCTTTATGAATGCATGTTTTTCTGTTGCACTGCCTGATAAATGCACTCGTCAGTTGTGCAGCAGAAAAGAACGCATTTCTGTGTCTGCGTGTTTATGAAAGAGATGAGCGCTACATGAACAATGGCACGTCAAGCTTGCTAAACAACACACCTACTGCGGCCACAATGCATGCATTTCTGAAGCGTGCGGCAGTGAAGCGCGGTGAGGGTGGTTTGCGACCGGTTTCACTCATTCCAGATGTTTTGTTTGCCTCAAGACATATCCAGTGCTCTCATATCACAGCACATCTCTAGAGGAGCCCATCCACCAATCAGCAGCTGCACCTCTGCATTAACATTCCCACGCTCCTCTGCTGGACCCGTTTGTGTAGCGTTCGGGGGGTTTCATGGTGTTGGAAATGGCTGGACAAATACACACTTCAGGATTAGAGAAAGAATAAGCGTATGAATGGATGGAGAGAGACGGAGGGGGGGAGCGTGGGAAGGAAACTCACCCTGGTTACCATAGAAATGCATTCTGGGTTCATTCTCATTCTGACTAACATTATAAAGCTTCACCTCACCCTCTCATTTCCCTTTCTCTTCAGCTTCTGAGAAAAAAAAAAACGTTATTTATGGCTCATTTGGGATCAGATTCCCGACCGAGACTTGATTCGACACATCATGATCTGACAGCATGCAGGAACAGAGTGACACGTAACAATAAACTCACGCCTGAATGCATTCAAAGACGCAGAGATTCACTGGGCAGCACGTCTCACACAAACACACACACACACACATACATTAGTGTAATGCATCCAGGTGTTTTAGTCATTCTCATTATTGCAATACAGTTATTGTGATTAAAATCAACAAATTAAAGCACAACAACCACTACCAATGATGTTGAAATACTTTACAATTGTTTTCCACGTTACAGCAATTACATTCTTTTTTGCATTATGGTAATGAGAACTGGGGTAAAAAAAATTAATAAAACTGAATGAAATAAATTATGCTAAAAACCATTACAGTAATGAGAATTTATTTTTATATTATGGTGATGAGAACTGGGGGGGGAAATGAAAAAAAAACAATTACATTAAAAATGAATAAAAAAACATTACAGTAATGACAATTCCTTTTGCATTATAGTAATGAGAATTGGGGGGAAATAAAATGAAACTATAAAAAAATATATATATATATTTCTTTTTTTCCCCCAATGATGAGAATTTTTTGCATTTTACTAATGAGAATTGGGGGGAAATTAAATAAACATTACAGTAATGAGATATGTTTGCATTATGGTAATGAGAATTGGGGGAAAATTTAATTAAACAATATTCGTTTTTACAGTGATGAGAATTTTTTTGCATTATGGCAAAGAGAATTCAAGGAAAATGAAATAAAAAATAATACAGTAATGATAATTATTTTTTTGTGTGATGGGGGGGTTAAAATTTTTAATTACATTTTTTTTGTTTGTTTTTTGCCATTGTGGTATAAGAATTGTGGGAAATTAAATATAAAATGAGAAAAAAAATATTCCAGTAATGAGAACTGAGGAAAATTAGATTAAAAACTGAAATAAAAAAATATTACTGTAATTAGTATTTTTTGCATTATGGTAATGAGCACATAGTTTTCATGCTTTCTTCTGATTCAGGGATGAAATACAACCTGGACATGTTTCTGACAGATTTATGTGAGATTCACCGATCAATAAACACCAAACCACACGATCAGAAGCAAATGCAAACCAAAACAACAGACTGAAGGTTGACCACATCGCAGCAAACACAGAGCCGATCACGTTACACAGCGTTTATGCACTGGATGTCATTGTGCTACAGATCATATCACACACACACACGTGCGCGCTGGACGAGGGTTTCCCGTTCCCCTGCATGCACATGGCAACACATGCATGAGATATTCTGAGTCTCCTGATATAAAAACAGTGGCACACACGCGGCTCCCTCTCATTCATCTTAAAGACTCGTGAAGTGAGCGAACCGCAGCTTTCCCCGCACGAGCAGTACCTCACATTCTGCCACAATGTTGCCTGGTGACAGTCGCCGTGGTGATGTGGCCGTTTCCGCACCAATGGACCACCTGTGACTAGACTAGTACAATCAGCGTATGTGTGTGTGTGCGTGCGTGTGTGTACTCACTCAGACTTGGCCAGTGCGCTCAGGGCCCGACTGAAGCACCACCCTACAAAGGGCAGGTCTTGTCCGTGGAAGCCTGTGCGAGGATGATCTCGCTGGGCAGCAGCCGCGGGGCGGGGGGGCCTCTCGGGCTCCTCGAAATTGGAGGTGTCATCCTCGGAACGCAGAGACGGAACGAATGGAGGGAGCGCTGGAGGAGATGAGAGGAGAAAACCTGTGAGGTGGTCGCTGAGAAAAACAGACTGGAGAGAGTGAGTGATGAGACTGTAGCACAATAACTTGCTCGCTCGCTCGCCCACTCACTCTCTCTCTCTCTCTCTCTCTCTCTCTCTCTCTCTCACTGCAGCAGTCTCGGCTAATCAGCGTGAGTCACAGCCAAAACCCGATGCGAGAGCCGCACACACACAGAGCTGCATCCGCACCAACAGCTGTACTGACACACACACACAGTATCTGCTGCTGGGGGTTTTTGTTCATACATTTACACAATTGGTTTATTTATTTAAAAAACAACAACAAATCACAGAAGAATCTAACAAACACGCCACATCATTGGCACAAGCACACTGACTGCAGGAGACGTGATGATTTGAGCATCAAATCATCAGATCATCTGAATATGTTAATCATCTCAATAAAGACGATTGACAAAATGACATTATGATTGCAATAACAAGTCTTTGAGCTGCAGGTCAATTCAACACAATCAATCATAATCGCATCAGATGTACAGAAATAACAATTGTCTTTATTTTTTTAAAATTAGAATCTTTGTTTTCTATGCAGCAGAATTTTATCAGTGTTCAGTAAGAATATCTAGAGAGCAAGATGACTGATGCAAATATATATATCAGTATGTTTTAGATGCTGTAACGTTTATTACTGAACATAGTAAAAAAAAAATGGTAAAGAAATTTTACATAAGGTAAATAAAGTTTTTAAAAAATAATTTTTGTTGCATAAAATATTTTTTCATTAGCATTCGTAGCATTTTATTTTCCAGCTGAATTCCATCTATAACCTTAGTACTTTACCTTTAACATTTCTATAAGTGATTGGCTTATAAACAAACTATATATAACTTCATAAGCAAATAGGGGTGGGAGATACTGGTCGACATGATTAATCGGTAGAAATTTGTCAAAAAAATGTTGGTCATATCGCTCACCCCTATAAGCAAATATAATTTTTGCTTAGCCATCATACATGGCTGATCAATAACAGTGGGTGTAATTCTTATTTTTTGTGTGTGTGTGTGTGAATTTTGAGTAAATATAGTGCACAATTGGTGTTTTTTATTGAAGCAATTCTGTGCCCATCTCATCTTATTCTATTATGTACATACTGAGTATACTGGCCATTAGAAACCTGCTTCAGATTGCTCTTAAGCTTTCATCCCTTTATTTTTCATGCTTATGCTAAACGCAAAAACATAAATGTGTGGAATAATGTGAAAATCACATGATGTGTGATGTCCTACAGCAGCCGTAGCCACAAGAAAAATAAAACATCTTACAGTTGTGAGCTTGTGCATTATGTGCAAATAAAGTGTTAAACTGGGCGTTACAACATAATATATAGACAATAAATAATCAACACAACGTCCATCCTGAGTGCAAAAACCTATATATAAAGCAATATGATTTTCTTTTGTTCTTTGATTAACATTAATGACACGCAGTGTGTTTATTAGGCTGCTGTCTTTTTAACACCAAACGCACGCAGATCTAAAAATACTGTACATGTGTGTTTTCTTTCTCATCTGTTTACGTTCACTTAAGACAAAAAAGGCTGTGTTTATGATGTTATACTGTAGTTTTCTGCATACTGGTCGATAAATATGAAAGAAGTCAGTGACACGGAACAACCTTTTCTACAGTGGAAATACACGGAACGGTTCGAGAACGGACACAAACCAGGAACCTGCACCGCGACCGCTGTTCTCTGTGCTCGCGCTTCGTGTGCACGCAAACAGGGTGCATGTTCTTTCCGTCCCTGAAATTAAATCATTTTAAACCACATTAAAATGCAAACGCACGAATCGTTAAGCAGAATCGAAATGCACGCGTCTTATCGAAGACCCGGTTCTTTGAAATTTGGAACCGGTTCTAAAATGGAAGCGGTTTTCGATACCCAACCCTACACCTCACTGAACTCAACTCACCAAACTCACTCACCAACTCGCATCACTTAACTAACCTACCTCACTCAACTCACCGAAATCACTCACTCAACTCACTAAACTCACATCACTGAACTAACCTACCT
>NW_015507290.1:89552-90247 GCF_001515645.1 Sinocyclocheilus grahami | reverse complement strand
TATGTATTTACATTTAAATTAATAATTTGGTAGAATGCACTTATTATGTACATACATGTATTTACATTGTACTTATATATTTTTTAAAATACCTATATGTAGTCACATCTGTAATCTATCTATCTATCTAATCTCAGTGCAAAGCAGTCTGCAATGCAAGCCTTCATTTAATTTGATGGAAATTCAATAATGACAGGAAATGTTATTGTAATTTTTTAAAACCTGGTTTCTAATTAAAACTATTTTATGTGTATTTTAGTCCTGTGATTCCAAAACTGTATTTTCAGCAGCCATTATAACATTATAGCCTTAAGTGTAACATGATCCTTCAGAAATCATTCTATTATACTGATTTGGTGCTTGCAACGGTGTTGCAGCTTAATGTTTTTGTGGAAAGCTTGATACCATCTTAGAAATCTTATGTAACATTATGAATGTGTTTACTGTCACTTTTGATCAATTTAATTGCATATGTTCTGAAAAACAAACAGACATTTAAAAAAAATTAACAAATATCAAAAATATAATGTGTTTTTTGAAGTCATTGCAAGCAGAGGAACCACAGGTCTTGTTCATGGCATGTTTTCACACATACTTGTTTTAAATTTGTCAGTTACCTTTATTTTACAGGAAGTGACCAGACAAAAAAGGGAGAGTGAGGGAGAACAGGACTGGGCCACGTCCAAGCCAGATTC
>NW_015507290.1:83160-83455 GCF_001515645.1 Sinocyclocheilus grahami | reverse complement strand
TGATTTATGTGTTACGGTTATATAAAAAAGCCAGTTTGTGTTCATTTAAACATTAAACTACTAATTGAGTAGTTATTTCTCTGCTTTGCAGACGTGTTCAGGCGTTTGACCCTGATAAGTAGGCATTCCCTGGTCTGATTACTTAAGGCATGCTTAAATTTTCATAAACGCATAATTTTTTTTAATGAAAATATATACGCATATGATGATGCAAAAATATAAACTCATATGAGACCCCCTCATATGATTATAAAGCGCTTTGGATGTACAACAATACACAATAAAGCGCTATATA
>NW_015507290.1:78274-78858 GCF_001515645.1 Sinocyclocheilus grahami | reverse complement strand
ACTAAAGTTGAAAAAGTGAAAAAAGCATAATAGGACCCCTTTAATCTAACCAACGGAATGTCTTTAAGCTGCTTTATTTTATTGGCTGCTTCATGTTCATGTAGGTGACCACAAAATATATAGTATTTCAAGCCGATTACACTTGTACAAGTACAAAATCAAGTACAGTTTTTGTTTAAAATTGGCAACTTTATATCTCGACATGGGTAGCACACAGGGCTGGGTGAGATAGCTAAAACTATTTTATTTATTTTTACACATTTGCATTTGTATATTTAGGGATATTTATTGTTGTTATTTATTTTTTTCATTTTTAAAGACAGAGGAACTATAATCTTATGGAGTATTAAATAATTTGTATTCACCAGATAACAGTAAATATCTATAGTGATCAACCTATATATTGCCAAGGCCGTTATTTTTACAATCAAGCATTACTAATTACTTTTATGTATTTATTTATTTTTCAAAAATTCATATCAGTTGACCTCTAACAATAAATAGTAAAGAGCACTTATAGTACTTATAGTTTTACTAAAACTTTTTAACATGAAAAAAATGCCTTGCACGGAACAATTTTTTTC
>NW_015507290.1:66588-78264 GCF_001515645.1 Sinocyclocheilus grahami | reverse complement strand
CAATACACAATAAAGCGCTATATAAACGCATCATTCATTCATTCATCCATTTTTGATAAACAGTGAAGATCTGAGCCCTATAGAGAGACTAGTTCTGCTCATATAAGTTGTTCATTGCACATCACTTAATATAAGGTTTTTGAAGATATTCTAGTTGGCATGATTCTTTTGAGAATCCACCCACATGAGCAGTGTAATTCAGGCCGCTGCAGGTAAATGCATCTTTCTTTGAACTTTTCCTTGTGTTTTGCACGTCTGATGAACCGTTAAGTGAGCGGAGCTCTCCATCTGGCAAAGGAAAAGAAATCCATCAGATGCATTTGTTTGCTACTTAATGATTTGCTTCTGAATCCGCATACCTGTGCATATGAATTTTCCGGGGTGATTGAAGTGTCAGCTGTGGGATATGATGTGGCGTGGTAGAAGCTTTGAGATGCATTTTAGCAAAATTACATAATGCCCCCCAGCTCTTTAAATCCTTCTGTGTAATGAAGCACTTAATTGATAAGAATGCTGCAGTTATTCCCCCTCAAGAGAACGAGGAGGCATGTGTGTGAGTGTGTGGTTGTGCTGGATACAGGATGTAAATCCTCTTTGTTGAGCCAGTTGATCCATACGGTTATATATTTCTCTGGGCTTAATGTTACAAGTTGGAATTTGAGTTGTGTAATTATACGTTATGTGATTGTGAAGCGTTTCATTTGCATTTCTGCATTATCCGATCTCTGGTTTTTCTCATTGTGACTATATGACTTCACTGACACACAAAGAAACATCTTATTCGGTGATAAATAGTTCAAACAAAGGCGAGGCTGATGATATCATAGGGATTTTTTGGGACGTGCCTTCAATAAAGCATTGTACTGGAATGTGACGTCTCCAGTTTGGTGATTTTAGTTTTTTAAAGCCATCTTGGCTGGATTTTTTTATTTTAATATGTTCCTTGGGGTTCACTTAAAGTTTTTGCATAAAAACAAGTATATATATGCGAGTTTGTGTGTGTAAAAATTATTTGAAACCACCGATTGGCTAATGTCATTGCTTTTGAAAAAAATATCCATTTTTTTTTTTTTTTTTTTAAATGGTCCCTTGCTATCGCACATGAGTAAGTGTTTTGAAAACATTATCCATTATCCAAAACTGTCAATTATAGACAAAGCATTATAAAATAGTATACTTATTATTTGCAACTTCAGCCATTAAGTGAATAAACATGTGGAAGGGGCCTATTGTACAATGATGTAAAACTATTTATCAATGTCTTGCTCTACACTCTTAAAAATAAAGGTGCTTCAAAAGGTTCTTCAAGTGATGCCATAGAAGAACCATTTTTGGTTCCACAAAGAAGCATTCAGTCAAAGGTTCTTTAAAGAACCATCTCTTTCTTACCTTTTTATAATCTGAAGAACCTTCTTTCGCCACAACGAACCTTTTGTGAAACAGAAAGGTTCTTCAGATGTTAAAGGTTCTTTATGGAACCATTTAGACAAAAAGGTTCTTCTATGGCATCGTGAAGCACCTTTATTTTTAAGAGTGTAGAGGCAGTCAGATACAGCTATTTTTGGAGCTTGGTTATTTTATCAGTGTTTCCCCTGCCATTATTTTAGGGGGGCGGCCCACACCCCCCGCCCCCCTTAAAGGTCAAGTTAATTTTATTAAATTTATATTTTCTCTATATTGCGCCGGATCACAACATAAGTCATTTCAAGTTACCTTTCCAATAGAACACACACAAACATACACGTGCGCGCACACACAAGTGAGCACACTCCCACTAGTATTTGTAAATATTAAGCCGCAAAATGACTATTTAAATCTGAATTCTTCATGTCTCTGTGTTAATGAATGGCGCAGACGTGCGGTTTTGTTTACCACTTGTACTGAAACGCTCGTGACGTGTAACCCCGTCAAAATAAAAGTTCGGTTTAACTTGAAGGCATTGCGGCAGAAATGTATTACTATTGTTGAGTACGTAACGGGCTGCTACTACTAAAATGATTAAAACCTTATTTTTAAGGAACAATCATACAATATTTCTTCAATGTTTTAATTGTAATATTAAATTACCTTTAATTTCCAAAAAAAATAAAATGTGTTTAATTTTCATTACTTAAAAGATAGATTAAATGAATGTTTGATGCCTTAAAAAATGTAAATACACAAAACATAATTTTGGAGCAAAAAAATCATAAGGCTATTGTAAGAATAAATGAAACTTGTTTTTATGCAGATTAAATTAATATTTTATGCCTTAAAAATGTAAATACACAACACCGAATATCTGAGCAAAAAAAATCATAAGGCTATTGTAAGAATAAATGAAACTTGTTTTTATGCTTTCAAATAATTAAACATGCTAAATCAGAATTTGGTAACAATAAAATATAAGGTTGGAAAAAATAAAACATTTCATAGGACCCTAAACATGTAATTTCAACAGCCCTGTAAATAGTAGTCAAATGGTATTTGGCATTGGCTTTCTGTTTTTCTGTTTGACCAAAAAGTTGCTATATAAAGGGTCAATAGGTTGCATTTACAGTCACTAATATATTAAATATGAAATAAAAAGTGCATGAATCTGTATATAGTTTTTTTTTTTTGTGTGCTAACACTATAAGAACGTTTTTAAAGACCACATAACTTACGAACAATCTATCAATGTTACTGGAAAAAACATTTGTTCATAGCTTTGAGAGAACCTGGCCAGAACGTTAGCCACATTTCTGAGAACGTTCACTGTTAGCTGGGATGTCTAGAAAAACACGTTGCGTATAAACATCATTCTGAATTAGCCAGCGTCAGCAGCACATAAACGGAAGTTGAGCGACCACACTGCCCTTTCACCACCACCGCTGGCTGCCAGTTCAAGAGGTATCATCTTGATTGTTTGGCTAATTGACGGTTGAAATGACAAACAAGATGCTGTAGTGTTTAAACGTACAGCCGCTGCTCTGCTTGAGCGGTCGCAGCAGCGGCGCAGATGCCAGCGCTTCTCTCTGTATTCTAGCTTACAGCTTAATGACTTCCTGCCAGGGCTAAAGTATGTGCTCACTTCATAAATCCCCCCCTATTTTCGGCCCTAACCTCCCCTCTCATGCACCGCTCCAGGTGCTGATGAAACCGTTCCCCTTCTGCATAATCATATTTCCTCTAGCATGAGCCAAAAACAGCCAGAGAGCAAGAGCTGCTTTTCTCTGGAACTCTCCGCCGTACTCGACCCTCGTGATTCCATGACTTTTAAACGGTTAAGTGGAGACTTAGATTCTGATTAGATACAGTAGGTATGCTTGTACAGAATTAGAAGGAATTCTAGAACAGAGGTGTAACCATAGCAGTGCCACAGCTTTCCAAAAAATTGACAGATAAAACATACCCATTATACTTTTCACCTATAACTGCGTAACTTGATGATGAGGCTATACAGATATTTTTATATGCCATATTTTTTTTTATATATAAATCTTAAAAGTATGAAAAAAAATATAAACACTACTGTTCAAAAGTTTAGTTTAAAAGATGTTTTTTTTTTTTTTAAATAACCCCTTTTTCAACCAATGCTGCCTTTATTTGATAAAAAAATACAGTAAATAAAATAATTATAATATAAAGTGTGTAATACAGGATAATGTGTAAGTTTATTCCTATGATGGCAAAGGTGAATTTTCGGCATCATTACTCCAGACTTCAGTGTCATACGATCCTTCAGAAATCATTCTGATATGCTAATTTAGTGCTCTAGAAATGCCTTTTAATATTGCAAATGATAAAAAAAATGGTTGTTCTGCTTTTTGTGAAAACCATAATTCTCTTTTTTTTCATGGAAAGGTCAAAAGAACAGCTTTTATTTGAAATGGAAATGTTTTGTTAACATTATAAATGTCTTTACTGTCACTTTTGAGAAATTTTGCTGCATGAATAATATTTTTGCTGAATAATAGTGTTAATTTCTACAAAAAAAAAACCTACTGACCCCAAACTTTTTAATGGTGTGTAACCATATATACAAAAATGCAGTAAATATTTTATAATATATGTGACTCTGGACCACAAAACCAGTCTTAAGTATCAATTTTTCAAAATTGAGATTTTGAAAGAGCGCTGAATAAATAAGCTTTCCATTGATGTATGGTTTGTTAGGAGGACAATATTTGGCCGAGATACAACTATTTGAAAAACTGGAAAAAATCAAAATACTGAGAAAATCATCTTTAAAGTTGTCCAAATGAAGTTCTTAGCAATGCATATTACTAATAAAAAATTAAGTTTTAATATATTTACAGTAGGACATTTACAAAATATCTTCATGGAACATGATCTTTACTTAATATCCTAATGATTTTTGGCATGAAAGAAAAATGTATAATTTTGACCCATACAATGTATTGTTGGCTATTGCTACAAATATCCCCCAGTGACTTAACACTGCTTTTGTGCTCCAGGGTCACACATAAAGTAAATTTTTCAATAGTTCATGGTGTGTTTATATACCAGTAGATTTACGCTGAAAATAATGCTAAGTTATCCAAGCTATTCTTCCATTTTACTGTTGCTGAAGTGTAGCCTCGAGCGTACAGATCTGTGGTTTGTGAACATTGACGTGCAGCATCAACACTTCCAGAGTAGACAACCTCAAGCGGTCACAGCACGAGTCGATGCTGCTTGCTTCCAGTGTAGACACGGTGTTATTGTCTGTAGGCAAGTTCTGGATGGGGGGCTAATGTCTTGGAAATACACTTGCCAGCAATCTTACAGGTGTGAAATAAACATTCTAGAACAGGATTTTTGTCTAAATATATTATATTATATGAAATATAATTATTGTGACGATTGAGTGCGTTTACATGCATCCTCATAATGCAATTATAATGGGATTTTGACAATACTTTGATCAAAATAATGCGATTTAAGCTCATTATTGTAGTAACCATAATCACATTAATCTATGCGGTGTATGCCTGTTTTAATCACAATAAACAGTGGCCAGTAACACGCCTACATATGTGAGTTTGTTATTTGTGCTGTGGAGTATGCAAATAATGGTAAAAATATCCATACTTGGTGATTAATCAGAATAATGAAAATTGCATGTAAACTGGAATGAAGAGGTTTGCTCGTGTCATGCAAACATCTTTCTGCGATGAAGTCCTTATTCTGATTATTGCAAATAATCGCATAATTGGTGCACATGTAAACATAGTCATTGTGTGTTCTAGAACCGTGGCTCTGTTATAGGTCGTGACGAATGAATGATGCCAAATCCAATTATTGAAATAATTTTTTATAATCATGGATGGTTTGTATAGCGAAAGCTTTTTTTTTTTTTTATAAAGGGCTTTCTATACATTTTATTTTCATAATCTAAGGACACACGTCCAATAAAACTGTATTGTATTTCATCACGGATGTGTCTTTCATTTAAAACTAGCCTAATTGGACAAAATGGAAAAAAAAGCATTTGATATTCCCTCATTCTTGGAGAAAAATATGACCCACACGACATTTAAATATGGGTTCACTTACAAAGAGGATAAACATGATTTGTGCTGACCACATTGTGATGCGTGTGGTGAATTACTGGCTGCTGAGAGCATGAACCTATTGCAAGTCATTTAGAAACATGCAGACTGTAAATAACACTTTCACTTCCAAGTCTGTCATGTTAATAATTTTGCATATTGTTGGGCCTATGCAGTTCATGGTAATATCAATACATTTTAATGTTTGATTTTAAAGGAATAGTTCACCCAAATTTGGAAGTCTGCTGAAAATGTACTCAGGCCATCTTAATTTTAACACCTCGCAATAGATCCTCTGTAGTGAATGGGTGCCGTCAGAATGAGAGTCCAAATTGCTGATGAAAACATCACAGTAATTCACAAGTAATCAACACTAATCCAGTCCATCGGTTAATGTCTTGTGAAGTGAAAAACTGTATGTTGAGTTCACAACTTCCTTTATATATCTTCAAAGTTTTACAGTAGCTTTGCTTGAGCAACAAACTGAAGTTCACTGATCACTAATCGTTATAATCTCCTCCTCTAGTGAGCTGCTGAAGTGGAGTTGAACTGGATCAGTCTGAATTGTGAACAAATCATTAGACTGGATTTGTGAATTGATTAAACACATTTGTATTAATATTCTTTAACAGTATTCTGTTAAAAGAAAGTCATACTGGTTTTGTCAAGATCCATGGATGTGCTTTCCACATCCTTATGGTGTGTTACATCCTCTCATTTTCTTGTGCTTTCCCTAGAGATGCATTTTTGGAGCATTAGTGAAGCTTGCAATTCTTCCTCTCACTGCTTTAGTCATCATAATATATTGAATTCTCTTCTATGGTTCACAGACATGATAGGCTCTGTGTAAGTAAGAACTGTCAAGCCTAATTTATAACTTGTTTTGAGTGCAGACCAACCAGCTGAATGTTGTTTGGTGGCCTTCGGGAGTTAAAGTGGACATTTTTAGTGAACTATTTGACGGAGTGATGTATTCAGAGAACGTCCGTTTTAGCATCTCAAACCCTCTCTGATATTCATGATGTTGCTTCATTTTATCATCAACAATTGCGATTAAGTTGTAAATATTTAATGTTGTTTAGCTCTAATAAAGTATGACATTTCTTTGTTGGTGGTGTCGCCTGCAGTATTTTCTCTTCCTCTTGCTGTCTGTCTGTCTCCATCTGTCTCGCTCTTTCTAAGCACCTCAAGTATGTGTGTATGGATGTGATGGCTCTTAAAACATCTTGTTCAACATAATCAGTTTGTTAGCAGGCTGCTCTCCTCTACCCACATACTCACACAGATACTCTCGCACCCAAACAAACAAACCCGAGCATACTGTCTGCAACTGAAAACCTGACAAGATGCCAAACTTGCCACAGATTTATTTCAGAAGGCAAAGTGCTGTGTGGTACTGAGCAAGGCAGCAGAGACCCTTAAAGGAACAGTTCACCCAATAATTAAAATTCTGTCATTTTCTTTACCTCCTTGGCATTACACAACTTCCTTTATATATCTTCAAAGTTTTACAGTAGCTTTGCTTGAGCAACAAACTGAAATTCACTAATTCACTGATCACTAATCGTTATAATCTCCTCCTCTAGTGAGCTGCTGAAGTGGAGTTGAACTGGATCAGTCTGAATTGTGAACAAATCATTAGACTGGATTTGTGAATTGATTAAACACATTTGTATTAATATTCTTTAACAGTATTCTGTTAAAAAAAAAGTCATACTGGTTTTGTCAAGATCCATGGATGTGCTTTCCACATCCTTATGGTGTGTTACATCCTCTCATTTTCTTGTGCTTTCCCTAGAGATGCATTTTTGGAGCATTAGTGAAGCTTGCAATTCTTCCTCTCACTGCTTTAGTCATCATAATATATTGAATTCTCTTCTATGGTTCACAGACATGATAGGCTCTGTGTAAGTAAGAACTGTCAAGCCTAATTTATAACTTGTTTTGAGTGCAGACCAACCAACTGAATGTTGTTTGGTGGCCTTCGGGAGTTAAAGCGGACATTTTTAGTGAACTATTTGACGGAGTGATGTATTCAGAGAACGTCCGTTTTAGCATCTCAAACCCTCTCTGATATTCATGATGTTGCTTCATTTTATCATCAACAATTGCGATTAAGTTGTAAATATTTAATGTTGTTTAGCTCTAATAAAGTATGACATTTCTTTGTTGGTGGTATCGCCAAGCATAATTGCAAAAATAATGACTGTTTTCAAACCCTATAACTCCCACTGTCTGCCATTGGTCAGCCAATCAGATCCCACCCCAAATTCAAAACATTAGTCGATCTTGGTTGGTTACGACTGCTTTGCTATGCTTGTTTGTAGGCTGCGCAATTTGGCCAAAGTTTTTGATTTATATATGAATATTACAATAATAATAATATTAATAATGATGTAAAATATAATCTGTTATTAATAGTAGTGTTAGCATTGGTAAATTGAATTTATTACTATTTTTAAATATCGCTATTTAACTGTAAAATAAATAGTTCTTATCATCATTTTTATTTTTTTTTTATTATTATTATTATTGGTAGTAGTAGCAGTAGTATTGGTAAATAAAATGCATATTACTGTTGCTACTATTTTAAAATGATTACTATTTAACTAAAAATAAAAAACAGTACTTAAGAATTATTAATCATCATCATTTTACAGTATAACTCTAAAATTACAATAGTCATTTTTATGGCTGTCTTCATTTTCAAACATTAAACCATCAAGCTTTTATTTTGGTGGGAAACCCTTAAAGCTTCTCTTTTGTTGATGAAAGCTGGTTTATAAACATACCCACGGTTGATGCATGTTGCATTACCAAATGTGCATTAAAAGCATCTTGTAGTCAAAGCAGATAACAAGATGATTTTGTGTGGAGCAGCCTTTTTGATTTGACAGTTGCACTTAGCCATATCTGGTTTTATTTAGGTTAATAGTGTCTTTGTTTATGCTTATTGGGTAGATCAACCTACGGATGATTAGGCATATTTTTTGCATAATAAGCTGGGATAGGAGAAAGTGTTTTTTGTTACATCAAGTTCAGCTGTGCAGCCGAGGCAGAGCACACACACACACACACACACACACACACATAGACACGCTCATGTCGTGCTTGCTGATGCAGCTCTCTGGACTAGGTCATCGGCGGTCCCAGTCAAGCGATGGATGACCTTTCCCGGGACGCACGCCTCTCTCCTGTACTGATTTTTATTCAGTTCTTCTCTTCGGCAGAACCCCATCAGTATACAGAAGAACTCTGGCATGACTGTGTGCTTGTGTATTCACCCTTGTAATGCATGTTTGTGAATGACAAAGATAAAAAGGACGCGAAAGAAAACAAACCAACAAGCCCCAGCGCAGAGGACGTCTGAGAGATTCTGCGGGGCACAGCCGAGAAAACAAGGACGCTTCTCTAAATAGCATTTAGTGTTGTTTTACGGCTCCTCACGAGCAAAAGAAAAACAGCAGAGAGGAAATCTATGCATCAGTAGATTCGAATCTGTTTCATGCCTAGAAGGCATTCTAGACTTGTGCGCTACAGAGGCTTTTTGTTCTGCCGTTTTTCCTCTTTTAATGATAGGCTCTGTGTAAGTAAGAACTGTCAAGCCTAATTTATAACTTGTTTTGAGTGCAGACCAACCAACTGAATGTTGTTTGGTGGCCTTCGGGAGTTAAAGCGGACATTTTTAGTGAACTATTTGACGGAGTGATGTATTCAGAGAACGTCCGTTTTAGCATCTCAAACCCTCTCTGATATTCATGATGTTGCTTCATTTTATCATCAACAATTGCGAATAATTTGTAAATATTTAATGTTGTTTAGCTCTAATAAAGTATGACATTTCTTTGTTGGTGGGTACAGAGGCTTTTTGTTCTGCCGTTTTTCCTCTTTTATATATCTCCACAGTGTCTTGCATTACATGCACAGCTTGATAACAGCGAGTTACGTGGTTTCTTTTTTTGTTGTTGCATCCACTGCAGAAATCTGAATATTGATAAATGGTTGTTTTGGCAACTGTGAGGTCCGAGTTCTTTTTCTCTTTCCCTCAGAGGAGCCGAGCAATGCCAAAGCATGACAGATGTGATTGCGTGCAAACAGGCCTCTGCCGAACCCGACATTCCTCTGCTCTCGTAGAGACACCAGAGCAGCGGTTTCTGTCCTAGAGGGTAGTAGCCGCTCTATTAGTGTGTTTATATTGAGGCTATACTATTTATTGTCATTTTATGCTTTGCTTAATAAAGTAATTGGTTAATTGTGTACTAGGGTTGGGACGATCGGCGATGGCCGACAGACATCACGTTGTTAAGCTGACATCGTGAGCCCACCCCCTCACCCTCTCCCGCAATCCGCCGCATCCCTGTTCCGTGTTCGGAAAGGAAATTAAGTGTACTACGGAATCCCTAAAGGGAATAAATAGCCTACAAGATGGGAGGATAAAAAATATTTCAATACTTTTTCTCGCAATTATATCGTTGGGCAAGTATAGGCGACTGTATATAAATTGTGGGCATCAGGGAGCCGCTATTAAAACCGCTTTCGATTGCGCGCTCTCATTTCACTTTCACTTTTGAGATTCGTGATCACAAGGACTCTATACTATGGAGCGGCAGTACTTACCACACATTTGACAAGATTAGATGTTTGTCAGTGGTGCTCAGGATCTGCAAATTATTCGCCATCGTCCTATCAGACATTTCTCCTTACTCTGTGTATGTGGTAAGTGAACTTTCATCTACTGTAATGCAGCAGGCTACCGCTAGCAAGCGGCTAACCTTTTAGTGGCTCCGTATAATGCGTTATTTGTTTCACGCTTCGGGCACACCCCACACCTCGCTGCTCCCCCCGATGTCATCGTCCATCACGATGTTTCACTGCAGACATCGTCTGATGCCAATTTGGTAGACATCGCCCAACCCTATTGTGTACACTGTTGGGAAAACAGGAATGGAAGTGATTTGTCACGTAGCAGATGCTTTCTTATGCGGAGCAACTTTAAACCTTACAGGGACGATCCAGTCTTTGAGCAGTAAGGTTAAGGGGTCTTGTTAGAGACACTATATAGTTCATGAATCACCAGAATTTGGACTTTTGGATTGCAAGTTCAGACCTTTAAAGACAACATCAGTTCAGTGGGAAATAGTATTGTTATTTTTCACTGCTAATCTATAGCTAGTCTTTTATGACTATCGTCATAAAGGCTGTTTCACTTAGCAGTTTTTTCTGGCAATAAATAAAGATTATTTTACAGATACACTATCATTCAAAAGTTGCTATCATTCACTTGCTGCTCAAGAAACATGTCTTACTGTTGAAAGGGGTTGTGTTGGGTTCTTTGAATAGAAAGTTTATAGAAAATGAAAATATTTTGTAATACATAGTTTTTTCTGATCAATTTAGTGCATCCTTGCTGAATACAATTTTTAATTTTTTTTTGCCTTTGTTATTTGACTGGGTTGTTGCACCCAGAAATATATCAGCTAAAGTAATACATCTGATTCTCTAATACAGCACAATCTTTTGAAAAAGTCATGAGTCACATACAACTAATTGTATAGAAATTACAGACAGATGCCCTATTTTGCACTGTGCCCAGAGTAGAAACACTTAAAACAGAACATGTGACGACCTAATCATCACTTTAGATGATTGACAGCTGAAATGGCCTCAGGACGTGTAATAACAGGAGTATCTATTATGTCAGCCGCTAAGTGTGGCGATAAGATTTTCTACTGTTGGAATAATACTGACGCTGGCCTAATGCTGCCTGTGACGGACTACATTTGCGTTTCTTCAAATATCAATTTTCAATCCATCTTAGATTGTTTTAGCTAGTGCGAGTGTGAGCTTGTTGCAAAGCGAGCCCCGTTTTTGAAGTAGCTGCCAGACTGACATCCAGAAGCAGTTTTGACAGGTTGAATGTCATATGTCTCTATTTCTCTCTTTCTCCTCGTCTGTCCTTCTCTTTGACTTTGTTATTGGAACAGTGTTGTTTTTCTTTCTAACTATCAATGCTTCTGTGTGCTCTCTGTCAGTCACTTGACTTTCAGTGTAATTGAACTTCCAGATGCCAAGGGCAGAGAAGCATTAACATTCATCTCTCTCTCTCTCTCTCTGTGTGTCTCTCTCTCTCTCTCTCTCTCTCTTGTTTTTCTCTATGTTT